>NW_027596829.1:0-147500 GCF_964194155.1 Cetorhinus maximus
GCTGGGACACTCAATCCTGTTATACACACACACTGTGAGTGCTGGGACACTCAGTCCTGTTATACACACACAGTCAGTGCTGTGACACTCAGTCCTGTTATACACACACAGTCAGTGCTGGGACATTCAGTCCTGTTATACACACACTGTCAGTGCTGGGACACTCAATCCTATTGTACACACACACAGTGAGTGCTGGGACACTCAGCCCTGCTATACACACACAGTCAGTACTGGGACACTCAGTGCTGTTATACACGCACAGTCAGTGCTGGGACACTCAGTCCTGCTACACACACACAGTCATTGGTGGGACACTCAGTCCTGTTATACACACACAGTCAGTGCTGGGACACTCAGTCCTGTTACACACACACAGTCAGTGCTGAGACACTCAGTCCTGTTATACACACACAGTCAGTGCTGGGACAATAAGTCCTGTTATACACTCACAGTCAGTGCTGGGACACTCAGTCCTGTTATACACACACAGTCAGTGCTGGGACACTCAGTCCGGTTATACACACACAGTCAGTGCTGGGACACTCAGTCCTGTTATACACACACAGTCAGTGCTGGGACACTCAGTCCTGTTATACACACACAGACAGTGCTCGGACACTCAGTCCTGTTATACACACACAGTCAGTCCTGGGACACTCAGTCCTGTTACACACACACTGTCAGTGCTGGGTCATTCAGTCCTGTTATACACACACAGTCAGTGCTGGGACACTCAGTCCTGTTATACACACACAGTAGGTGCTTGGACACTCAGTCCTGTTACACACACACAGTCAGTGCTGTGACAATCAGTCCTGTTATACACACACAGTCAGTGCACGGACACTCAGTCCTGTTACACACACACAGTCAGTGCTGGGCTACTCAGTCCTGCTATACACACACAGTCAGTGCTGGGACACTCAGTCCTGTTATAAACTCACAGTCAGTGCTGGGACACTCAGTCCTGCTACACACACACAGTCAGTGCTGGGACACTCAGTCCTGTTCTACACTCACAGTCAGTGCTGGGAGATTCTGTCCTGTTACACACACACAGTCAGTGCTGGGACACTCAGTGCTGTTATACACACACAGTCAGTGCTGGGACACTCAGTCCTGTTATACACACACAGTCAGTGCTGATACACTCAGTCCTGTTATACACACACAGAAGTGCTGGGACACTCAGACCTGTTATACACACACAGTCAGTGCTGGGACACTCAGTCCTGTTATACACACACAGTCAGTGCTGGGAAATTCAGTCCTGTTATATACACACAGTCAGTGCTGGGACACTCAGTCCTGTTATACGCACACAGTCAGTGCTGGGATACACAGTCCTGTTATACACACACAGTCAGTGCTGGGACACCCAGTCCTGTTATACACACACAGTCAGTGCTGGGACACTCAGTCCTGTTACACACACACAGTCAGTGCTGGGACACTCAGTCCTGTTATTCACACACAGTCAGTGCTGGGACACCCAGTCCTGTTACACACACACATTCAGTGCTGGGATACTCAGTCCTGTTATTCACACACAGTCAGTGCTGGGACACCCAGTCCAGTTATAGACACACAGTGAATCTGGGACACTCAGTCCTGTTATACCCACACAGTCAGTGCTGGGACACTCAATCCTATTATAAACACACAGTGAGTGCTGGGACACTCAGTCTTGTTATACACACATAGTCAGTGCTGGGACACACAGTCCTGTTACACACACACAGTCAGTGCTGTGACAATCAGTCCTGTTATACACACACAGTCAGTGCACGGACACTCAGTCCTGTTACACACACACAGTCAGTGCTGGGATACTCAGTCCTGCTATACACACACAGTCAGTGCTGGGACACTCAGTCCTGTTATACACTCACAGTCAGTGCTGGGACACTCAGTCCTGCTACACACACACAGTCAGTGCTGGGACACTCAGTCCTGTTCTACACTCACAGTCAGTGCTGGGACATTCTGTCCTGTTACACACACACAGTCAGTGCTGGGACACTCAGTGCTGTTATACACACACAGTCAGTGCTGGGACACTCAGTCCTGTTATACACACACAGTCAGTGCTGATACACTCAGTCCTGTTATACACACACAGAAGTGCTGGGACACTCAGACCTGTTATACACACACAGTCAGTGCTGGGACACTCAGTCCTGTTATACACACACAGTCAGTGCTGGGAAATTCAGTCCTGTTATATACACACAGTCAGTGCTGGGACACTCAGTCCTGTTATACGCACACAGTCAGTGCTGGGATACACAGTCCTGTTATACACACACAGTCAGTGCTGGGACACCCAGTCCTGTTATACACACACAGTCAGTGCTGGGACACTCAGTCCTGTTACACACACACAGTCAGTGCTGGGACACTCAGTCCTGTTATTCACACACAGTCAGTGCTGGGACACCCAGTCCTGTTACACACACACATTCAGTGCTGGGATACTCAGTCCTGTTATTCACACACAGTCAGTGCTGGGACACCCAGTCCAGTTATAGACACACAGTGAATCTGGGACACTCAGTCCTGTTATACCCACACAGTCAGTGCTGGGACACTCAATCCTATTATAAACACACAGTGAGTGCTGGGACACTCAGTCTTGTTATACACACATAGTCAGTGCTGGGACACTCAGTCCTGTTATACACACACACAGTGAGTGCTGGGACACTCATCCTGTTGTACACACACAGTCAGTGCTGGGACACTCAGTGCTGATAGACACACAGTCAGTGCTGGGACACTCAATCCTGTTATACACACACAGAGTGAGTGCTGGGACACTCAGTCCTGTTATACACACACAGTCAGTCCTGTGACACTCAGTCCTGTTATCCACACACAGTCAGTGCTGGGACATTCAGTCCTGTTATACACACACAGTCAGTGCTGGGACACTCAATCCTATTGTACACACACACAGTGAGTGCTGGGACACTCAGTCCTGCTATACACACACAGTCAGTACTGGGACACTCAGTCCTGTTACACACGCACAGTCAGTGCTGGGACACTCAGTCCTGCTACACACACACAGTCATTGGTGGGACACTCAGTCCTGTTATACACACACAGTCAGTGCTGGGACACTCAGTCCTGTTACACACACACAGTCAGTGCTGAGACACTCAGTCCTGTTATACACACACAGTCAGTGCTGGGACAATAAGTCCTGTTATACACTCACAGTCAGTGCTGGGACACTCAGTCCTGTTATACACACACAGTCAGTGCTGGGACACTCAGTCCGGTTAAACACACACAGTCAGTGCTGGGACACGCAGTCCTGTTATACACACACAGTCAGTGCTGGGACACTCAGTCCTGTTATACACACACAGACAGTGCTCGGACACTCAGTCCTGTTATACACACACAGTCAGTGCTGGGACACTCAGTCCTGTTACACACACACTGACAGTGCTGGGACACTCAGTCCTGTTATACACACACAGTCAGTGCTGGGACACTCAGTCCAGTTATACACACACAGTAGGTGCTTGGACAATCAGTCCTGTTACACACACACAGTCAGTGCTGTGACAATCAGTCCTGTTATACACACACAGTCAGTGCAGGGACACTCAGTCCTGTTACACACACACAGTCAGTGCTGGGACACTCAGTCCTGCTTCACACACACAGTCAGTGCTGGGACACTCAGTCCTGTTATACACTCACAGTCAGTGCTGGGACACTCAGACCTGTTATACACACAAAGTCAGTGCAGGGACACTCAGTCCTGTTATACACACACAATCAGTGCTTGGACAATCAGTCCTGTTACACACACACAGTCAGTGCTGTGACAATCAGTCCTGTTATACACACACAGTCAGTGCAGGGACACTCAGTCCTGTTACACACACACAGTCAGTGCTGGGACACTCAGTCCTGCTTCACACACACAGTCAGTGCTGGGACACTCAGTCCTGTTATACACTCACAGTCAGTGCTGGGACACTCAGTCCTGCTACACACACACAGTCAGTGCTGGGACACTCAGTCCTGTTATACACTCACAGTCAGTGCTGGGACATTCAGTCCTGTTACACACACACAGTCAGTGCTGGGTCACTCAGTGCTGTTATACACACACAGTCAGTGCTGGGACACTCAGTCCTGTTATACACACAAAGTCAGTGCTGATACACTCAGTCCTGTGAAACACACACAGAAGTGCTGGGACACTCAGACCTGTTATACACACAAAGTCAGTGCAGGGACACTCAGTCCTGTTATACACACACAATCAGTGCTGGGAAATTCAGTCCTGTTATATACACACAGTCAGTGCTGGGACACTCAGTCCTGTTATAAAAACACAGTCAGTGCTGGGATACACAGTGCTGTTATACACACACATTCAGTGCTGGGACACCCAGTCCTGTTATACACACACAGTCAGTGCTGGGACACTCAGTCCTGTTATTCACACACAGTCAGTTCTGGGACACCCAGTCCTGTTACACACACACATTCAGTGCTGGGACACTCAGTCCTGTTATTCACACACAGTCAGTGCTGGGACACCCAGTCCTGTTATACACACACAGTCAGTGCTGGGACATTCAGTCCTGTTACACACACATAGTCAGTGCTGAGACTCTCAGTCCTGTTATACACACACAGTTAGTGCTGGGACACTCAGTCCTGTTATAAACGCACAGTCAGTGCTGGGACACTCAGTCCTGTTATACACACACAGTCAGTGCTGGGACACTCAGTCCTGTTATACACACACAGTCAGTGCTGGGACACGCAGTCCTGTTATACACACACAGACACTGCTGAGACACTCAGTCCTGTTATACACACACAGTCAGTGCTGGAACACTCAGTCCTGTTACACACACACAGTCAGTGCTGGGACACTCAGTCCTGTTATACACACACAGTCAGTGCTGGGACACTCAGTCCTGTTACACACACACAGTCAGTGCTGTGACAATCAGTCCTGTTATGCACACACAGTCAGTGCAGGGACACTCAGTCCTGTTACACACACACAGTCAGTGCTGGGACACTCAGTCCTGCTACACACACACAGTCAGTGCTGGGACACTCAGTCCTGTTATACACTCACAGTCAGTGCTGGGACACTCAGTCCTGCTACACACACACAGTCAGTGCTGGGACACACAGTCCTTTTATACACTCACAGTCAGTGCTGGGACACTAAGTCCTGTTATACACACACAGTCAGTGCTGAGACACTCAGTCCTGTTATACACACACAGTCAGTGCTGGGACACTCAGTCCTGTTAAACACACACAGACAGTGCTCGGACACTCAGTCCTGTTATACACACACAGTCAGTGCTGGGACACTCAGTCCTGTTACACACACACAGTCAGTGCTGGGACACTCAGTCCTGTTATACACACACAGTCAGTGATGGGACACTCAGTCCTGCTACACACACACAGTCAGTGCTGGGAGATACAGTCCTGTTACACACACACAGTCAGTGCAGGGACACTCAGTCCTGTTATACACACAGTCAGTGCTCGGACACTCAGTCCTGTTATACACACAGTCAGTGCTGGGACACTCAGTCCTGTTATACACACAGTCAGAGCTGGGACACTCAGTCCTGTTTTACACACAGTCAGTGCTGAACACTCAGTCCTGATATACACACACAGTCAGTGCTGGGACACTCAGTCCTGTTACACACGCACAATCAGTTCTGGGACACTCAGTCCTGTTATACACACAAAGTCAGCGATGGGACACTCAGTCCTGTTATACACACACACAGTTTGTGCTGGGACACTCAGTCCCGTTATACACACACAGTCAGTGCTGGGACACTCAGTCCCTTTGTACACACACAGTCAGTGCTGGGACACTCAGTCCTGTTATACACACACAGACAGTGCTGGGACACTCAGTCCTGTTACACACACACAGTCAGTGCTGGGACACTCAGTCCTGTTATACACACACAGTCAGTGCTGGGACACTCAGACCTGTTACACACACACAGTAAGTGCTGGGACACTCATTCCTGTTATACACACACAGTCAGTGCTGGGACCCTCAGTCCTGTTATACACACACAGTCCGTGCTGGGACACTCAGTCCTGTTATACGCACACAGTCAGCGGTGGGACACTCAATCCTGTTACACACACACACTCAGTGCTGGGACACTCAGTCCTGTTATACACACACAGTCAGTGATGGGACACTCAGACCTGTTATACACACACAGTCAGTGCAGGAACACTCAGTCCTGTTAAAAACACACAGTCAGTGCTGGGACACTCAGTCCTGTTATACACACACAGTCAGTGCTGGGACACTCAGTACTGTTATACACACACTGACAGTTCTGGGCCACTCAGTCCTGTTACACACACAGACACTGCAGGGACACTCAGTCGTGTTAAAAACACACAGTCAGTGCTGGGACACTCAGTCCTGTTATACACACACAGTCACTGCTGGGACACTCAGTCCTGTTACACACACAGTCAGTGCTGGGACACTCAGTCCTGTTATACACACACAGTCAGTGCTGGGACACTCAGTCCTTTTACACACACAGTCAGTGCTGGGACACTCAGTACTGTTATAAACACACTGTCAGTGCTGGGACACTCAGTCCTGTTATACACACACAGTCAGTGCTGGGACACTAGTCCTGTTATATACACACAGTCAGTGCTGGGACATTCAGACCTGTTATACACACACAGTCAGTGCTGGGACACTCAGTCCTGTAATACACACACCGTCATTGCTGGACACTCAGTCCTGTTATACACACAGTAATTGCTGGGACACTCAGTCCTATTATACACACACTGTCAGTGCTGGGAAACTCCGTCCTGTTACACACACACAGTCAGTGCTGGGACACTCAGTCATGTTATACACACAGTCAGTGCTGGGACACTCAGTCCTGTTATACACACAGTCAGTGCTGGGACACTCAGTCCTGTTACACACACAGTCAGTGCTGGGACACTCAGTCCTGTTATACACACAGCCAGTGCTGGGACACTCAGTCCTGTTATACACACACAGTCAGTGCTGGGACACTCAGTCCCGTTACACACACACAGTCAGTGCTGGGACACTCAGTCCTGTTATACACACACAGTCAGCGCTGGGACACTCAGTCCTGTTATACACACACACAGTCAGTGCTGGGACACTCAGTCCCGTTATACACACACAGTCAGTGCTGGGACAATCAGTCCTGTTATACACACACAGTCAGTGCTGGGACACTCAGTCCTGTTACACACACACAGTCAGTGCTAGGAAACTCAGTCCTGTTATACACACACAGTCAGTGCTGGGACACTCAGTCCTGTTATACACACAGAGTCAGTGCTGGGACACTCAGTCCAGTTAGACACACACAGTCAGTGCTGGGACACTCAGTCCTGTTATACAAACACAGTCAGTGCTGGGACACTCAGTCCTGTTATACACACACAATCAGTGCTGGGATACTCAGTCCTGTTGTATACACACAGTCAGTTCTGGGACACTCAGTCCTGTTATACACACACAGTCAGTGCTGGTACACTCAGTCCCGTTATACAAACACAGTCAGTGCTGGGACACTCAGCCCAGTAACGCAAACACAGTCAGTGCTGGGACACTCAGTCCTGTTATACACACACAGTCCGTGCTGGGACACTCAGTCCTGTTATACACACACAGTCAGTGCTGGGACACTCAATCCTAGTATAAACACACAGTGAGTGCTGGGACACTCAGTCTTGTTATACACACATAGTCAGTGCTGGGACACTCAGTCCTGTTATACACACACACAGTGAGTGCTCGGACACTCATCCTGTTGTACACACACAGTCAGTGCTGGGACAATCAGTGCTGTTAGACACACAGTCAGTGCTGGGACACTCAATCCTGTTATACACACAAACAGTGAGTGCTGGGACACTCATCCTGTTGTACACACACAGTCAGTGCTGGGACACTCAGTGCTGTTAGACACACAGTCAGTACTTGGACACTCAGTCCTGTTATACACGCGCAGTCAGTGCTGGGACACTCAGTCCTGCTACACACACACAGTCATTGGTGGGACACTCAGTCCTGTTATACACACACAGTCAGTGCTGGGACACTCAGTCCTGTTACACACACACAGTGAGTGCTGAGACACTCAGTCCTGTTATACACACACAGTCAGTGCTGGGACAATAAGTCCTTTTATACACTCACAGTCAGTGCTGGGACACTCAGTCCTGTTACACACACAGTCAGTGCTGGGACACTCAGTCCGGTTATACACACACAGTCAGTGCTGGGACACTCAGTCCTGTTATACACACACAGTCAGTGCTGGGACACTCAGTCCTGTTATACACACACAGTAGGTGCTGGGACACTCAGTCCTGTTACACACACACAGTCAGTGCTGTGACAATCAGTCCTGTTATACACACACAGTCAGTGCAGGGACACTCAGTCCTGTTACACACACACAGTCAGTGCTGGGACACTCAGTCCTGCTACACACACACAGTCAGTGCTGGGACACTCAGTCCTGTTATAAACTCACAGTCAGTGCTGGGACACTCAGTCCTGCTACACACACACAGTCAGTGCTGGGACACCCAGTCCTGTTATACACACACAGTCAGTGCTGGGACACTCAGTCCTGTTACACACACACAGACAGTGCTGAGACACTCAGTCCTGTTTTACACACACAGTCAGTGCTGGGACACTCAGTCCTGTTATAAACGCACAGTCAGTGCTGGGACACTCAGTCCCGTTATAAACACACAGTCAGTGCTGGGACACTCAGTCCTGTTACACACACACAGTCAGTGCTGGGACACTCAGTCCTGTTATACACACACAGTCAGTGATGGGACACTCAGTCCTGTTATACACACACAGTCTGTGCTGGGACACTCAGTCCTGTTACACACACAAAGTCAGTGCTGTGACAATCAGTCCTGTTATGCACAAACAGTCAGTGCAGGGACACTCAGTCCTGTTACACACACACAGTCAGTGCTGGGACACTCAGTCCTGCTACACACACACAGTCAGTGCTGGGACACTCAGTCCTGTTATACACTCACAGTCAGTGCTGGGACACTCAGTCCTGCTACACACACACAGTCAGTGCTGGGACACACAGTCCTTTTATGCACTCACAGTCAGTGCTGGGACACTCAGTCCTGTTATACACACACAGACAGTGCTGGGACACTCAGTCCTGTTATACACACACAGTCAGTGCTGGGACACTCAGTCCTGTTAAACACACACAGACAGTGCTCGGACACTCAGTCCTGTTATACACACACAGTCAGTGCTGGGACACTCAGTCCTGTTACGCACACACAGTCAGTGCTGGGACACTCAGTCCTGTTATACACACACGGTCAGTGCTGGGACACTCAGTCCTGCTACACACACACAGTCAGTGCTGGGAGACTCAGTCCTGTTATACACTCACAGTCAGTGCTGCGACACTCAGACCTGCTACACACACACGGTCAGTGCTGGGACACTCAGTCCTGTTATACACTCACAGTCAGTGCTGGGACATTCAGTCCTGTTACACACACAAAGTCAGTGCTGGGACACTCAGTCCTGTTATACACTCACAGTCAGTGCTGGGACACTCAGTCCTGTTACACACACATAGTCAGTTCTGGGACACTCAGTCCTGTTATACACACAGTCAGTGCTGGGACACTCTGTCCTGTTATACACTCACAGGCAGTGCTGGGACACTCAGTCCTGTTATACACTCACAGTCAGTGCTGGGACACTCAGTCCTGTTATACACACACAGTCAGTGCTGGGACACTCAGTCCTGTTACACACACACAGTCAGTGCTGGGACACTCAGTCCTGATATACACACACAATCAGTGCTGGGACACTCAGTCCTGTTACATACACACAGTCAGTGCTGGGAAACTCAGTCCAGTTAGAGACACACAGTCAGTGCAGGGAAACTCAGTCCTGTTATACACACACAGTCAGTGCTGGGACACTCAGTCCTGTTACACACACACAGTCAGTGTTGGGACACTCAGTCCTGTGAAACACACACAGTCAGTGCTGGGAAACTCAGTCCTGTTATACACACACAGTCAGTGCTGGGAGACTCAGTCGTGTTATACACACACAGTAAGCGCTGGGACACTCAGTCCTGTTACACAAACACAGTCAGTGCTGGGACACTCAGTCCCGTTATACACACATAGTCAGTGCTGGGACACTCAGTCCTGTTATACACACAGAGTCAGTGCAGGGACACTCAGCCGTGTTATACACACACAGTCAGAGCTGTGACACTCAGTCCTGTTATACTCGCAGTCAGTGCTGGGACACTCAGTCCTGTAATACACACACAGTCAATGCTGGAACACTCAGTCCTGTTACACACACAGTCAGTGCTGGGACACTCAGTCCTGTTATACACACACTGTCAGTGCTGCGACACTCAGTCCTGTTATACACACACAGTCAGTGCTGGGACACTCAGTCCTGTTATACACACACAGTCAGTGCTGGGACACTCAGTCCTGTTACACACACACAGTCAGTGCAGCTTCACTCAGTCCTGTTATACACACAGTCAGTGCTCGGACACTCAGTCCTGTTATACACACAGTCAGTGCTGGGACACTCAGTCCTGTTATACACACAGTCAGTGCTGGGACACTCAGTCCTGTTATACACACAGTCAGTGCTGAATACTCAGTCCTGTTACACACACACAGTCAGTGCTGGGACACTCAGTCCTGTTACACACGCACAGTCAGTGCTGGGACACTCAGTCCTGTTATACACACACAGTCAGCGCTGGGACACTCAGTCCTGTTATACACACACACAGTTTGTGCTGGGACACTCAGTCCCGTTATACACACACAGTCAGTGCTGGGACACTCCGTCCCGTTATACACACACAGTCAGTGCTGGGACACTCAGTCCTGTTATACACACACAGTCAGTGCTGGGACACTCAGTCCTGTTACACACACACAGTCAGTGCTGGGACACTCAGTCCTGTTATACACACACAGTCAGTGCTGGGACACTCAGACCTGTTACACACACACAGTAAGTGCTGGGACACTCAGTCCTGTTATACACACACAGTCAGTGCTGGGACACTCAGTCCTGTTATACACACACAGTCAGTGCTGGGACACTCAGTCCTGTTATACACACACAACCAGTGCTGGGATACTCAGTCATGTTGTATACACACAGTCAGTTCTGGGACACTCAGTCCTGTTATACACACACAGTCAGTGCTGGTACACTCAGTCCCGTTATACACACACAGTCAGTGCTGGGACACTCAGTCCAGTAACGCACACACAGTCAGTGCTGGGACACTCAGTCCTGTTATACACACACAGTCCGTGCTGGGACACTCAGTCCTGTTATACACACACAGTCAGTGCTGGGACACTCAATCCTATTATAAACACACAGTAGGTGCTGGGACACTCAGTCTTGTAATACACACATAGTCAGTGCTGCGACACTCAGCCCTGTTATACACACAAACAGTGAGTGCTGGGACACTCATCCTGTTGTACACACACAGTCAGTGCTGGGACACTCAGTGCTGTTAGAGACACAGTCAGTGCTGGGACACTCAATCCTGTTATACACACACACAGAGAGTGCTGGGACACTCATCCTGTTGTACACACACAGTCAGTGCTGGGACACTCAGTGCTGTTAGACACACAGTCAGTACTGGGACACTCAGTCCTGTTATACACGCACAGTCAGTGCTGGGACACTCAGTCCTGCTACACACACACAGTCATTGGTGGGACACTCAGTCCTGTTATACACACACAGTCAGTGCTGGGACACTCAGTCCTGTTACACACACACAGTCAGTGCTGAGACACTCAGTCCTGTTATACACACACAGTCAGTGCTGGGACAATAAGTCCTGTTATACACTCACAGTCAGTGCTGGGACACTCAGTCCTGTTATACACACACAGTCAGTGCTGGGACACTCAGTCCGGTTATACACACACAGTCAGTGCTGGGACACTCAGTCCTGTTATACACACACAGTCAGTGCTGGGACACTCAGTCCTGTTATACACACACAGACAGTGCTCGGACACTCAGTCCTGTTATACACACACAGTCAGTGCTGGGACACTCAGTCCTGTTACACACACACAGTCAGTGCTGGGACACTCAGTCCTGTTATACACACACAGTCAGTGATGGGACACTCAGTCCTGTTATACACACACAGTAGGTGCTGGGACACTCAGTCCTGTTACACACACACAGTCAGTGCTGTGACAATCAGTCCTGTTATACACACACAGTCAGTGCAGGGACACTCAGTCCTGTTACACACACACAGTCAGTGCAGGGACACTCAGTCCTGTTACACACACACAGTCAGTGCTGGGACACTCAGTCCTGTTATACACTCACAGTCAGTTCTGGGACACTCAGTCCTGCTACACACACACAGTCAGTGCTGGGTCACTCAGACCTGTTATACACTCACAGTCAGTGCTGGGACATTCAGTCCTGTTACACACACACAGTCAGTGCTGGGACACTCAGTGCTGTAATACACACACAGTCAGTGCTGGGACACTCAGTCCTGTTATACACACACAGTCAGTGCTGATACACTCAGTCCTGTTATACACACACAGAAGTGCTGGAACACTCAGACCTGTTATACACACACAGTCAGTGCAGGGACACTCAGTCCTGTTATACACACACAGTCAGTGCTGGGAAATTCAGTCCTGTTATATACACACAGTCAGTGCTGGGACACTCAGTCCTGTTATACACACACAGTCATTGCTGGGATACACAATCCTGTTATACACACACAGTCAGTGCTGGGACACCCAGTCCTGTTATACACACACAGTCAGTGCTGGGACACTCAGTCCTGTTACACACACACAGTCAGTGCTGGGAGACTCAGTCCTGTTATTCACACACAGTCAGTGCTGGGACACCCAGTCCTGTTACACACACACATTCAGTGCTGGGACACTCAGTCCTGTTATTCACACACAGTCAGTGCTGGGACACCCAGTCCTGTTATACACACACAGTCAGTGCTGGGACACTCAGTCCTGTTATACACACACAGTCAGTGCTGGGACACTCAGTCCTGTTATACACACACAGTCAGTGCTGGGACACTCAGTCCTGTTATACACACACAGTAGGTGCTGGGACACTCAGTCCTGTTACACACACAGTCAGTGCTGGGACACTCAGTCCTGTTACACACACACAGTCAGTGCTGGGACACTCAGTCCTGTTATACACACACAGTCAGTGCTGTGACAATCAGTCCTGTTATACACACACAGTCAGTGCAGGGACACTCAGTCCTGTTACACACAGACAGTCAGTGCTGGGACACTCAGTCCTGCTACACACACACAGTCAGTGCTGGGACACTCAGTCCTGTTATAAACTCACAGTCAGTGCTGGGACACTCAGTCCTGCTACACACACACAGTCAGTGCTGGGACACCCAGTCCTGTTATACACACACAGTCAGTGCTGGGACACTCAGTCCTGTTACACACACACAGACAGTGCTGAGACACTCAGTCCTGTTTTACACACACAGTCAGTGCTGGGACACTCAGTCCTGTTATAAACGCACAGTCAGTGCTGGGACACTCAGTCCCGTTATAAACACACAGTCAGTGCTGGGATACTCAGTCCTGTTATACACACACTCAGTGCTGGGACACTCAGTCCTGTTATACACACACAGACACTGCTGGGACACTCAGTCCTGTTATACACACACAGTCAGTGCTGGGACACTCAGTCCTGTTACACACACACAGTCAGTGCTGGGACACTCAGTCCTGTTATACACACACAGTCAGTGATGGGACACTCAGTCCTGTTATACACACACAGTCTGTGCTGGGACACTCAGTCCTGTTACACACACAAAGTCAGTGCTGTGACAATCAGTCCTGTTATGCACACACAGTCAGTGCAGGGACACTCAGTCCTGTTACACACACACAGTCAGTGCTGGGACACTCAGTCCTGCTACACACACACAGTCAGTGCTGGGACACTCAGTCCTGTTATACACTCACAGTCAGTGCTGGGACACTCAGTCCTGCTACACACACACAGTCAGTGCTGGGACACACAGTCCTGTTATGCACTCACAGTCAGTGCTGGGACACTCAGTCCTGTTATACACACACAGACAGTGCTGGGACACTCAGTCCTGTTATACACACACAGTCAGTGCTGGGACACTCAGTCCTGTTAAACACACACAGACAGTGCTCGGACACTCAGTCCTGTTATACACACACAGTCAGTGCTGGGACACTCAGTCCTGTTACGCACACACAGTCAGTGCTGGGACACTCAGTCCTGTTATACACACACGGTCAGTGCTGGGACACTCAGTCCTGCTACACACACACAGTCAGTGCTGGGAGACTCAGTCCTGTTATACACTCACAGTCAGTGCTGCGACACTCAGACCTGCTACACACACACGGTCAGTGCTGGGACACTCAGTCCTGTTATACACTCACAGTCAGTGCTGGGACATTCAGTCCTGTTACACACACAAAGTCAGTGCTGGGACACTCAGTCCTGTTATACACTCACAGTCAGTGCTGGGACACTCAGTCCTGTTACACACACATAGTCAGTTCTGGGACACTCAGTCCTGTTATACACACAGTCAGTGCTGGGACACTCTGTCCTGTTATACACTCACAGGCAGTGCTGGGACACTCAGTCCTGTTATACACTCACAGTCAGTGCTGGGACACTCAGTCCTGTTATACACACACAGTCAGTGCTGGGACACTCAGTCCTGTTACACACACACAGTCAGTGCTGGGACACTCAGTCCTGATATACACACACAATCAGTGCTGGGACACTCAGTCCTGTTACATACACACAGTCAGTGCTGGGAAACTCAGTCCAGTTAGAGACACACAGTCAGTGCAGGGAAACTCAGTCCTGTTATACACACACAGTCAGTGCTGGGACACTCAGTCCTGTTACACACACACAGTCAGTGTTGGGACACTCAGTCCTGTGAAACACACACAGTCAGTGCTGGGAAACTCAGTCCTGTTATACACACACAGTCAGTGCTGGGAGACTCAGTCGTGTTATACACACACAGTAAGCGCTGGGACACTCAGTCCTGTTACACAAACACAGTCAGTGCTGGGACACTCAGTCCCGTTATACACACATAGTCAGTGCTGGGACACTCAGTCCTGTTATACACACAGAGTCAGTGCAGGGACACTCAGCCGTGTTATACACACACAGTCAGAGCTGTGACACTCAGTCCTGTTATACTCGCAGTCAGTGCTGGGACACTCAGTCCTGTAATACACACACAGTCAATGCTGGAACACTCAGTCCTGTTACACACACAGTCAGTGCTGGGACACTCAGTCCTGTTATACACACACTGTCAGTGCTGCGACACTCAGTCCTGTTATACACACACAGTCAGTGCTGGGACACTCAGTCCTGTTATACACACACAGTCAGTGCTGGGACACTCAGTCCTGTTACACACACACAGTCAGTGCAGCTTCACTCAGTCCTGTTATACACACAGTCAGTGCTCGGACACTCAGTCCTGTTATACACACAGTCAGTGCTGGGACACTCAGTCCTGTTATACACACAGTCAGTGCTGGGACACTCAGTCCTGTTATACACACAGTCAGTGCTGAATACTCAGTCCTGTTACACACACACAGTCAGTGCTGGGACACTCAGTCCTGTTACACACGCACAGTCAGTGCTGGGACACTCAGTCCTGTTATACACACACAGTCAGCGCTGGGACACTCAGTCCTGTTATACACACACACAGTTTGTGCTGGGACACTCAGTCCCGTTATACACACACAGTCAGTGCTGGGACACTCCGTCCCGTTATACACACACAGTCAGTGCTGGGACACTCAGTCCTGTTATACACACACAGTCAGTGCTGGGACACTCAGTCCTGTTACACACACACAGTCAGTGCTGGGACACTCAGTCCTGTTATACACACACAGTCAGTGCTGGGACACTCAGACCTGTTACACACACACAGTAAGTGCTGGGACACTCAGTCCTGTTATACACACACAGTCAGTGCTGGGACACTCAGTCCTGTTATACACACACAGTCAGTGCTGGGACACTCAGTCCTGTTATACACACACAACCA
The DNA here is from genome assembly GCF_964194155.1 of Cetorhinus maximus. Lineage (NCBI taxonomy): Eukaryota > Metazoa > Chordata > Chondrichthyes > Lamniformes > Cetorhinidae > Cetorhinus > Cetorhinus maximus. Next base: position 16,281 of record NW_027596829.1, read on the forward strand.
GTGCTGGGATACTCAGTCATGTTGTATACACACAGTCAGTTCTGGGACACTCAGTCCTGTTATACACACACAGTCAGTGCTGGTACACTCAGTCCCGTTATACACACACAGTCAGTGCTGGGACACTCAGTCCAGTAACGCACACACAGTCAGTGCTGGGACACTCAGTCCTGTTATACACACACAGTCCGTGCTGGGACACTCAGTCCTGTTATACACACACAGTCAGTGCTGGGACACTCAATCCTATTATAAACACACAGTAGGTGCTGGGACACTCAGTCTTGTAATACACACATAGTCAGTGCTGCGACACTCAGCCCTGTTATACACACAAACAGTGAGTGCTGGGACACTCATCCTGTTGTACACACACAGTCAGTGCTGGGACACTCAGTGCTGTTAGACACACAGTCAGTGCTGGGACACTCAATCCTGTTATACACACACACAGAGAGTGCTGGGACACTCATCCTGTTGTACACACACAGTCAGTGCTGGGACACTCAGTGCTGTTAGACACACAGTCAGTACTGGGACACTCAGTCCTGTTATACACGCACAGTCAGTGCTGGGACACTCAGTCCTGCTACACACACACAGTCATTGGTGGGACAGTCAGTCCTGTTATACACACACAGTCAGTGCTGGGACACTCAGTCCTGTTACACACACACAGTCAGTGCTGAGACACTCAGTCCTGTTATACACACACAGTCAGTGCTGGGACAATAAGTCCTGTTATACACTCACAGTCAGTGCTGGGACACTCAGTCCTGTTATACACACACAGTCAGTGCTGGGACACTCAGTCCGGTTATACACACACAGTCAGTGCTGGGACACTCAGTCCTGTTATACACACACAGTCAGTGCTGGGACACTCAGTCCTGTTATACACACACAGACAGTGCTCGGACACTCAGTCCTGTTATACACACACAGTCAGTGCTGGGACACTCAGTCCTGTTACACACACACAGTCAGTGCTGGGACACTCAGTCCTGTTATACACACACAGTCAGTGATGGGACACTCAGTCCTGTTATACACACACAGTAGGTGCTGGGACACTCAGTCCTGTTACACACACACAGTCAGTGCTGTGACAATCAGTCCTGTTATACACACACAGTCAGTGCAGGGACACTCAGTCCTGTTACACACACACAGTCAGTGCAGGGACACTCAGTCCTGTTACACACACACAGTCAGTGCTGGGACACTCAGTCCTGTTATACACTCACAGTCAGTTCTGGGACACTCAGTCCTGCTACACACACACAGTCAGTGCTGGGTCACTCAGACCTGTTATACACTCACAGTCAGTGCTGGGACATTCAGTCCTGTTACACACACACAGTCAGTGCTGGGACACTCAGTGCTGTAATACACACACAGTCAGTGCTGGGACACTCAGTCCTGTTATACACACACAGTCAGTGCTGATACACTCAGTCCTGTTATACACACACAGAAGTGCTGGAACACTCAGACCTGTTATACACACACAGTCAGTGCAGGGACACTCAGTCCTGTTATACACACACAGTCAGTGCTGGGAAATTCAGTCCTGTTATATACACACAGTCAGTGCTGGGACACTCAGTCCTGTTATACACACACAGTCATTGCTGGGATACACAATCCTGTTATACACACACAGTCAGTGCTGGGACACCCAGTCCTGTTATACACACACAGTCAGTGCTGGGACACTCAGTCCTGTTACACACACACAGTCAGTGCTGGGAGACTCAGTCCTGTTATTCACACACAGTCAGTGCTGGGACACCCAGTCCTGTTACACACACACATTCAGTGCTGGGACACTCAGTCCTGTTATTCACACACAGTCAGTGCTGGGACACCCAGTCCTGTTATACACACACAGTCAGTGCTGGGACACTCAGTCCTGTTATACACACACAGTCAGTGCTGGGACACTCAGTCCTGTTATACACACACAGTCAGTGCTGGGACACTCAGTCCTGTTATACACACACAGACACTGCTGGGACACTCAGTCCTGTTATACACACACAGTCAGTGCTGGGACACTCAGTCCTGTTACACACACACAGTCAGTGTTGGGACACTCAGTCCTGTTATACACACACAGTCAGTGCTGGGACACTCAGTCCTGTTATACACACACAGTCAGTGCTGGGACACTCAGTCCTGTTACACACACACAGTCAGTGCTGTGACAATCAGTCCTGTTATGCACACACAGTCAGTGCAGGGACACTCAGTCCTGTTACACACACACAGTCAGTGCTGGGACACTCAGTCCTGCTACACACACACAGTCAGTGCTGGGACACTCAGTCCTGTTATACACACACAGACAGTGCTGGGACACTCAGTCCTGTTATACACACACAGTCAGTGCTGGGACACTCAGTCCTGTTACACACACACAGTCAGTGCTGGGACACTCAGTCCTGTTATACACACACAGTCAGTGCTGGGACACTCAGTCCTGCTACACACACACAGTCAGTGCTGGGAGACTCAGTCCTGTTATACACTCACAGTCAGTGCTGCGACACTCAGTCCTGCTACACACACACGGTCAGTGCTGGGACACTCAGTCCTGTTATACACTCACAGTCAGTGCTGGGACATTCAGTCCTGTTACACACACACAGTCAGTGCTGGGACACTCAGTCCTGTTATACACTCACAGTCAGTGCTGGGACACTCAGTCCTGTTACACACACATAGTCAGTGCTGGGACACTCAGTCCTGTTATACACACAGTCAGTGCTGGGACACTCTGTCCTGTTATACACTCACAGGCAGTGCTGGGACACTCAGTCCTGTTATACACTCACAGTCAGTGCTGGGACACTCAGCCCTGTTATACACACACAGTCAGTGCTGGGACACTCAGTCCTGTTACACACAAACAGTCAGTGCTGGGACACTCAGTCCTGATATACACACACAATCAGTTTTGGGACACTCATTCCTGTTATATACACACAGTCAGTGCTGCGAAACTCAGTCCAGTTAGAGACACACAGTCAGTGTGGGAAACTCAGTCCTGTTATACACACACAGTCAGTGCTGGGACACACAGTCCTGTTACACACACACAGTCAGTGCAGGGACACTCAGCCCTGTTATACACACACAGTCAGAGCTGTGACACTCAGTCCTGTTATACTCGCAGTCAGTGCTGGGACACTCAGTCCTGTAATACACACACAGTCAATGCTGGAACACTAAGTCCTGTTACACACACTGTCAGTGCAGGGACACTGAGTCCTGTTATACACACACAGTCAGTGCTGGGACACTCAGTCCTGTTATACACACACAGTCAGTGCTGGGACACTCAGTCCTGTTACACACAAACAGTCAGTGCTGGGACATTCAGTCCTGTTATACACACACAGTCAGTGCTGTGACACTCAGTCCTGTAATAAACACACAGTCAGTGCTGGGACACTCAGTCCTGTTATACACACAGTATGTGCTGGGACACTCAGTCCTGTTATACACACACTGTCAGAGCTGGGACACTCAGTCCTGTTACACACTCACAGTCAGTGCAGGGACACTCAGTCCTGTTATACACACAGTCAGTGCTCAGACACTCAGTCCTGTTATACACACAGTCAGTGCTGGGACACTCAGTCCTGTTATACACACAGTCAGTGCTGGGACACTCAGTCCTGTTATACACACAGTCAGTGCTGAACACTCAGTCCTGTTATACACACACAGTCAGTGCTGCGACACTCAGTCCTGTTACACACGCACAGTCAGTGCTGGGACACTCAGTCCTGTTATACACACACAGTCAGCGCTGGGACACTAAGTCCTGTTATACACACACACAGTTTGTGCTGGGACACTCAGTCCCATTATACACACACAGTCAGTGCTGGGACACTCAATCCCGTTATACACACACAGTCAGTGCTGGGACACTCAGTCCTGTTATACACACACAGTCAGTGCTGGGACACTCAGTCCTGTTACACACACACAGTCAGTGCTGGGACACTCAGTCCTGTTATACACACACAGTCAGTGCTGGGAAACTCAGACCTGTTACACACACACAGTAAGTGCTGGGACACTCAGTCCAGTTATACACACACAGTCAGTGCTGGGACACTCAGTCCTGTTATACACACACAGTCAGTGCTGGGACACTCAGTCCTGTTATACGCACACAGTCAGCGGTGGGACACTCAATCCTGTTACACACACAGAGTCAGTGCTGGGACACTCAGTCCTGTTATACACACACAGTCAGTGATGGGACACTCAGACCTGTTATACACACACAGTCAGTGCAGGAACACTCAGTCCTGTTAAAAACACACAGTCAGTGCTGGGACACTCAGTCCTGTTATACACACACAGTCAGTGCTGGGAAACTCAGTACTGTTATACACACACTGTCAGTTCTGGGACACTCAGTCCTGTTACACACACAGTCACTGCAGGGACACTCAGTCCTGTTAAAAACACACAGTCAGTGCTGGGACACTCAGTCCTGTTATACACACACAGTCACTGCTGGAACACTCAGTCCTGTTATACACACAGTCAGTGCTGGGACACTCAGTCTTGTTATACACACACAGTCAGTGCTGGGAAACTCAGTCCTGTTATATACACACAGTCAGTGCTGGGACACTCAGTCCTGTTATACACACACAGTCAGTGCTGTGACACTCAGTCGTGTTATACACACAGTCAGTGCTGGGACACTCAGTCCTGTTATACACACACAGTCAGTGCTGGGACACCCAGTCCTGTTACACACACAGTCAGTGCTGGGACACTCAGTCCTGTTATAAACACACTGTCAGTGCTGGGACACTCAGTCCTGTTATACACACACAGTCAGTGCTGGGACACTCAGTCCTGTTATACACACACATTCAGTGCTGGGACACTCAGTCCTGTTTTACACACACAGTCAGTGCTGGGACATTCAGACCTGTTATACACACACAGTCAGTGCTGGGACACTCAGTCCTGTAATACACACACAGTCATTGCTGGACACTCAGTCCTGTTATACACACAGTAATTGCTGGGACACTCAGTACTATTATACACACACTGTCAGTGATGGGAAACTCCGTCCTGTTACACACACACAGTCAGTGCTGGGACACTCAGTCATGTTATACACACAGTCAGTGCTGGGACACTCAGTCCTGTTATACACACAGTCAGTGCTGGGACACTCAGTCCTGTTACACACCCAGTCAGTGCTGGGACACTCAGTCCTGTTATACACACAGTCAGTGCTGGGACACTCAGTCCTGTTATACACACACAGTCAGTTCTGGGACACTCAGTCCTGTTATACACACACATTCAGTGCTGGGACGCTCAGTCCTGTTGTACACACAGTCAGTGCTGGGACACTCATTCCTGTTACACACACAGTCAGTGCTGGGACACTCAGTCCTGTTATACACACAGTCAGTCCTGGGACACTCAGTCCTGTTATACACACACAGTCAGTGCTGGGACACTCAGTCCTGTTATACACACACATTCAGTGCTGGGACACTCAGTCCTGTTATACACACACAGTCAGTGCTGGGACATTCAGACCTGTTATACACACACAGTCATTGCTGGACACTCAGTCCTGTTATACACACAGTAATTGCTGGGACACTCAGTCCTATTATACACACACTGTCAGTGCTGGGAAACTCCGTCCTGTTACACACACACAGTCAGTGCTGGGACACTCAGTCATGTTATACACACAGTCAGTGCTGGGACAGTCAGTCCTGTTATACACACAGTCAGTGCTGGGACACTCAGTCCTGTTATACACACACAGTCAGTACTGGGACACTCAGTCCTGTTATACACGCACAGTCATTGCTGGGACACTCAGTCCTGCTACACACACACAGTCATTGGTGGGACACTCAGTCCTGTTACACACACACAGTCAGTGCTGGGACACTCAGTCCTGATATACACACACAATCAGTGCTGGGACACTCATTCCTGTTATATACACACAGTCAGTGCTGCGAAACTCAGTCCAGTTAGAGACACACAGTCAGTGTGGGAAACTCAGTCCTGTTATACACACACAGTCAGTGCTGGGACACTCAGTCCTGTTACACACACACAGTCAGTGCAGGGACACTCAGCCCTGTTATAGACACACAGTCAGAGCTGTGACACTCAGTCCTGTTATACTCGCAGTCAGTGCTGGGACACTCAGTCCTGTAATACACACACAGTCAATGCTGGAACACTAAGTCCTGTTACACACACAGTCAGTGCAGGGACACTCAGTCCTGTTATACACACACTGTCAGTGCTGGGACACTCAGTCCTGTTATACACACACAGTCAGTGCTGGGACACTCAGTCCTGTTATACACACACAGTCAGTGCTGGGACACTCAGTCCTGTTATACACAAACAGTCAGTGCTGGGACATTCAGTCCTGTTATACACACACAGACACTGCTGGGACACTCAGTCCTGTTATACACACACAGTCAGTGCTGGGACACTCAGTCCAGTAACGCACACACAGTCAGTGCTGGGACACTCAGTCCTGTTATACACACACAGTCAGTGCTGGGACACTCAGTCCTGTTATACACACACAGTCTGTGCTGGGACACTCAATCCTATTATAAACACACATTGAGTGCTGGGACACTCAGTCTTGTTATACACACATAGTCAGTGCTGGGACACTCAGTCCTGTTATACACACACACAGTGAGTGCTGGGACACTCATCCTGTTGTACACACACAGTCAGTGCTGGGACACTCCGTGCTGTTAGACACACAGTCAGTGCTGGGACACTCAATCCTGTTATACACACACACAGTGAGTGCTGGGACACTCAGTCCTGTTATACACACACAGTCAGTGCTGTGACACTCAGTCCTGTTATACACTCACAGTCAGTGCTGGGACATTCAGTCCTGTTATACACACACAGTCAGTGCTGGGACACTCAATCCTGTTGTACACACACACAGTGAGTGCTGGGACACTCAGTCCTGTTATACACACACAGTCAGTACTGGGACACTCAGTCCTGTTATACACGCACAATCATTGCTGGGACACTCAGTCCTGCTACACACACACAGTCATTGGTGGGACACTCAGTCCTGTTATACACACACAGTCAGTGCTGGGACACTCAGTCCTGTTACACACACTCAGTCAGTGCTGAGACACTCAGTCCTGTTATACACACACAGTCAGTGCTGGGACACTCAGTCCTGTTATACACTCACAGTCAGTGCTGGGACACTCAGTCCCGTTATACACACACAGTCAGTGCTGGGACACTCAGTCCTGTTATACACACACAGTCAGTGCTGGGACACTCAGTCCTGTTACACACACACAGTCAGTGCTAGGAAACTCAGTCCTGTTATACACACACAGTCAGTGCTGGGACACTCAGTCCTGTTATACTCACACAGTCAGTGCTGGGACACTCAGTCCTGTTAGACACACACAGTCAGTGCTGGGACACTCAGTCCTGTTACACACACACAGTCAGTGCTAGGAAACTCAGTCCTGTTATACACACACAGTCAGAGCTGGGACACTCAGCCCTGTTATACACACACAGTCAGTGCTGGGACACTCAGTCCTGTTAGACACACACAGTCAGTGCTGGGACACTCAGTCCTGTTATACACACACAGTCAGTGCTGGGACACTCAGTCCTGTTATACACACACAGTCAGTGCTGGGATACTCAGTCCTGTTGTATACACACAGTCAGTTCTGGTACACTCAGTCCTGTTATACACACACAGTCAGTGCTGGGACACTCAGTCCAGTAACGCACACACAGTCAGTGCTGGGACACTCAGTCCTGTTATACACACACAGTCAGTGCTGGGACACTCAGTCCTGTTATACACACACAGTCAGTGCTGGGACACTCAGTCCTGTTATACACACACAGACACTGCTGGGACACTAGGTCCTGTTATACACACACAGTCAGTGCTGGGACACTCAGTCCAGTAACGCACACACAGTCAGTGCTTGGACACTCAGTCCTGTTATACACACACAGTCAGTGCTGGGACACTCAGTCCTGTTATACACACACAGTCTGTGCTGGGACACTCAATCCTATTATAAACACACAGTGAGTGCTGGGACACTCAGTCTTGTTATACACACATAGTCAGTGCTGGGACACTCAGTCCTGTTATACACACACACAGTGAGTGCTGGGACACTCATCCTGTTGTACACACACAGTCAGTGCTGGGACACTCAGTGCTGTTAGACACACAGTCAGTGCTGGGACACTCAATCCTGTTATACACACACACAGTGAGTGCTGGGACACTCAGTCCTGTTATACACACACAGTCAGTGCTGTGACACTCAGTCCTGTTATACACACACAGTCAGTGCTGGGACATTCAGTCCTGTTATAAACACACAGTCAGTGCTGGGACCCTCAATCCTGTTGTACACACACACAGTGAGTGCTGGGACACTCAGTCCTGTTATACACACACAGTCAGTACTGGGACACTCAGTCCTGTTATACACGCACAGTCATTGCTGGGACACTCAGTCCTGCTACACACACACAGTCATTGGTGGGACACTCAGTCCTGTTACACACACACAGTCAGTGCTGGGACACTCAGTCCTGATATACACACACAATCAGTGCTGGGACACTCATTCCTGTTATATACACACAGTCAGTGCTGCGAAACTCAGTCCAGTTAGAGACACACAGTCAGTGTGGGAAACTCAGTCCTGTTATACACACACAGTCAGTGCTGGGACACTCAGTCCTGTTACACACACACAGTCAGTGCAGGGACACTCAGCCCTGTTATACACACACAGTCAGAGCTGTGACACTAAGTCCTGTTATACTCGCAGTCAGTGCTGGGACACTCTGTCCTGTAATACACACACAGTCAATGCTGGAACACTAAGTCCTGTTACACACACAGTCAGTGCAGGGACACTCAGTCCTGTTATACACACACTGTCAGTGCTGGGACACTCAGTCCTGTTATACACACACAGTCAGTGCTGGGACACTCAGTCCTGTTATACACACACAGTCAGTGCTGGGACACTCAGTCCTGTTATACACAAACAGTCAGTGCTGGGACATTCAGTCCTGTTATACACACACAGTCAGTGCTGTGACACTCAGTCCTGTAATAAACACACAGTCAGTGCTGGGACACTCAGTCCTGTTATACACACAGTATGTGCTGGGACACTCAGTCCTGTTATACACACACTGTCAGAGCTGGGACACTCAGTCCTGTTACACACTCACAGTCAGTGCAGGGACACTCAGTCCTGTTATACACACAGTCAGTGCTCGGACACTCAGTCCTGTTATACACACAGTCAGTGCTGGGACACTCAGTCCTGTTATACACACAGTCAGTGCTGGGACACTCAGTCCTGTTATACACACAGTCAGTGCTGAACACTCAGTCCTGTTATACACACACAGTCAGTGCTGGGACACTCAGTCCTGTTACACACGCACAGTCAGTGCTGGGACACTCAGTCCTGTTATACACACACAGTCAGCGCTGGGACACTAAGTCCTGTTATACACACACACAGTTTGTGCTGGGACACTCAGTCCCATTATACACACACAGTCAGTGCTGGGAAACTCAGACCTGTTACACACACACAGTAAGTGCTGGGACACTCAGTCCAGTTATACACACACAGTCAGTGCTGGGACACTCAGTCCTGTTATACACACACAGTCAGTGCTGGGACACTCAGTCCTGTTATACGCACACAGTCAGCGGTGGGACACTCAATCCTGTTACACACACACAGTCAGTGCTGGGACACTCAGTCCTGTTATACACACACAGTCAGTGATGGGACACTCAGACCTGTTATACACACACAGTCAGTGCAGGAACACTCAGTCCTGTTAAAAACACACAGTCAGTGCTGGGACACTCAGTCCTGTTATACACACACAGTCAGTGCTGGGAAACTCAGTACTGTTATACACACACTGTCAGTTCTGGGACACTCAGTCCTGTTACACACACAGTCACTGCAGGGACACTCAGTCCTGTTAAAAACACACAGTCAGTGCTGGGACACTCAGTCCTGTTATACACACACAGTCACTGCTGGAACACTCAGTCCTGTTATACACACAGTCAGTGCTGGGACACTCAGTCTTGTTATACACACACAGTCAGTGCTGGGAAACTCAGTCCTGTTATATACACACAGTCAGTGCTGGGACACTCAGTCCTGTTATACACACACAGTCAGTGCTGTGACACTCAGTCGTGTTATACACACAGTCAGTGCTGGGACACTCAGTCCTGTTATACACACACAGTCAGTGCTGGGACACCCAGTCCTGTTACACACACAGTCAGTGCTGGGACACTCAGTCCTGTTATAAACACACTGTCAGTGCTGGGACACTCAGTCCTGTTATACACACACAGTCAGTGCTGGGACACTCAGTCCTGTTATACACACACATTCAGTGCTGGGACACTCAGTCCTGTTTTACACACACAGTCAGTGCTGGGACATTCAGACCTGTTATACACACACAGTCAGTGCTGGGACACTCAGTCCTGTAATACACACACAGTCATTGCTGGACACTCAGTCCTGTTATACACACAGTAATTGCTGGGACACTCAGTACTATTATACACACACTGTCAGTGATGGGAAACTCCGTCCTGTTACACACACACAGTCAGTGCTGGGACACTCAGTCATGTTATACACACAGTCAGTGCTGGGACACTCAGTCCTGTTATACACACAGTCAGTGCTGGGACACTCAGTCCTGTTACACACCCAGTCAGTGCTGGGACACTCAGTCCTGTTATACACACAGTCAGTGCTGGGACACTCAGTCCTGTTATACACACACAGTCAGTGCTGGGACACTCAGTCCTGTTATACACACACATTCAGTGCTGGGACACTCAGTCCTGTTATACACACAGTCAGTGCTGGGACACTCATTCCTGTTACACACCCAGTCAGTGCTGGGACACTCAGTCCTGTTATACACACAGTCAGTGCTGGGACACTCAGTCCTGTTATACACACACAGTCTGTGCTGGGACACTCAGTCCTGTTATACACACACATTCAGTGCTGGGACACTCAGTCCTGTTATACACACACAGTCAGTGCTGGGACATTCAGACCTGTTATACACACACAGTCATTGCTGGACACTCAGTCCTGTTATACACACAGTAATTGCTGGGACACTCAGTCCTATTATACACACACTGTCAGTGCTGGGAAACTCCGTCCTGTTACACACACACAGTCAGTGCTGGGACACTCAGTCATGTTATACACACAGTCAGTGCTGGGACAGTCAGTCCTGTTATACACACAGTCAGTGCTGGGACACTCAGTCCTGTTATACACACACAGTCAGTACTGGGACACTCAGTCCTGTTATACACGCACAGTCATTGCTGGGACACTCAGTCCTGCTACACACACACAGTCATTGGTGGGACACTCAGTCCTGTTACACACACACAGTCAGTGCTGGGACACTCAGTCCTGATATACACACACAATCAGTGCTGGGACACTCATTCCTGTTATATACACACAGTCAGTGCTGCGAAACTCAGTCCAGTTAGAGACACACAGTCAGTGTGGGAAACTCAGTCCTGTTATACACACACAGTCAGTGCTGGGACACTCAGTCCTGTTACACACACACAGTCAGTGCAGGGACACTCAGCCCTGTTATACACACACAGTCAGAGCTGTGACACTCAGTCCTGTTATACTCGCAGTCAGTGCTGGGACACTCAGTCCTGTAATACACACACAGTCAATGCTGGAACACTAAGTCCTGTTACACACACAGTCAGTGCAGGGACACTCAGTCCTGTTATACACACACTGTCAGTGCTGGGACACTCAGTCCTGTTATACACACACAGTCAGTGCTGGGACACTCAGTCCTGTTATACACACACAGTCAGTGCTGGGACACTCAGTCCTGTTATACACAAACAATCAGTGCTGGGACATTCAGTCCTGTTATACACACACAGTCAGTGCTGTGACACTCAGTCCTGTAATAAACACACAGTCAGTGCTGGGACACTCAGTCCTGTTATACACACAGTATGTGCTGGGACACTCAGTCCTGTTATACACACACTGTCAGAGCTGGGACACTCAGTCCTGTTACACACTCACAGTCAGTGCAGGGACACTCAGTCCTGTTATACACACAGTCAGTGCTCGGACACTCAGTCCTGTTATACACACAGTCAGTGCTGGGACACTCAGTCCTGTTATACACACAGTCAGTGCTGGGACACTCAGTCCTGTTATACACACAGTCAGTGCTGAACACTCAGTCCTGTTATACACACACAGTCAGTGCTGGGACACTCAGTCCTGTTACACACGCACAGTCAGTGCTGGGACACTCAGTCCTGTTATACACACACAGTCAGCGCTGGGACACTAAGTCCTGTTATACACACACACAGTTTGTGCTGGGACACTCAGTCCCATTATACACACACAGTCAGTGCTGGGACACTCAATCCCGTTATACACACACAGTCAGTGCTGGGACACTCAGTCCTGTTATACACACACAGTCAGTGCTGGGACACTCAGTCCTGTTACACACACACAGTCAGTGCTGGGACACTCAGTCCTGTTATACACACACAGTCAGTGCTGGGAAACTCAGACCTGTTACACACACACAGTAAGTGCTGGGACACTCAGTCCAGTTATACACACACAGTCAGTGCTGGGACACTCAGTCCTGTTATACACACACAGTCAGTGCTGGGACACTCAGTCCTGTTATACGCACACAGTCAGCGGTGGGACACTCAATCCTGTTACACACACACAGTCAGTGCTGGGACACTCAGTCCTGTTATACACACACAGTCAGTGATGGGACACTCAGACCTGTTATACACACACAGTCAGTGCAGGAACACTCAGTCCTGTTAAAAACACACAGTCAGTGCTGGGACACTCAGTCCTGTTATACACAAACAGTCAGTGCTGGGAAACTCAGTACTGTTATACACACACTGTCAGTTCTGGGACACTCAGTCCTGTTATATACACACAGTCAGTGCTGGGACACTCAGTCCTGTTATACACACACAGTCAGTGCTGTGACACTCAGTCGTGTTATAGACACAGTCAGTGCTGGGACACTCAGTCCTGTTATACACACACAGTCAGTGCTGGGACACCCAGTCCTGTTACACACACAGTCAGTGCTGGGACACTCAGTCCTGTTATAAACACACTGTCAGTGCTGGGACACTCAGTCCTGTTATACACACAATGTCAGTGCTGGGACACTCAGTCCTGTTATACACACACATTCAGTGCTGGGACACTCAGTCCTGTTTTACACACACAGTCAGTGCTGGGACATTCAGACCTGTTATACACACACAGTCAGTGCTGGGACACTCAGTCCTGTAATACACACACAGTCATTGCTGGACACTCAGTCCTGTTATACACACAGTAATTGCTGGGACACTCAGTACTATTATACACACACTGTCAGTGATGGGAAACTCCGTCCTGTTACACACACACAGTCAGTGCTGGGACACTCAGTCATGTTATACACACAGTCAGTGCTGGGACACTCAGTCCTGTTATACACACAGTCAGTGCTGGGACACTCAGTCCTGTTACACACGCAGTCAGTGCTGGGACACTCAGTCCTGTTATACACACAGTCAGTGCTGGGACACTCAGTCCTGTTATACACACACAGTCAGTGCTGGGGCACTCAGTCCTGTTATACACACACATTCAGTGCTGGGACACTCAGTCCTGTTATACACACAGTCAGTGCTGGGACACTCATTCCTGTTACACACCCAGTCAGTGCTGGGACACTCAGTCCTGTTATACACACAGTAATTGCTGGGACACTCAGTCCTATTATACACACACTGTCAGTGCTGGGAAACTCCGTCCTGTTACACACACACAGTCAGTGCTGGGACACTCAGTCATGTTATACACACAGTCAGTGCTGGGACAGTCAGTCCTGTTATACACACAGTCAGTGCTGGGACACTCAGTCCTGTTATACACACACAGTCAGTACTGGGACACTCAGTCCTGTTATACACGCACAGTCATTGCTGGGACACTCAGTCCTGCTACACACACACAGTCATTGGTGGGACACTCAGTACTGTTACACACACACAGTCAGTGCTGGGACACTCAGTCCTGATATACACACACAATCAGTGCTGGGACACTCATTTCTGTTATATACACACAGTCAGTGCTGCGAAACTCAGTCCAGTTAGAGACACACAGTCAGTGTGGGAAACTCAGTCCTGTTATACACACACAGTCAGTGCTGGGACACTCAGTCCTGTTACACGCACACAGTCAGTGCAGGGACACTCAGCCCTGTTATACACACACAGTCAGAGCTGTGACACTCAGTCCTGTTATACTCGCAGTCAGTGCTGGGACACTCAGTCCTGTAATACACACACAGTCAATGCTGGAACACTAAGTCCTGTTACACACACAGTCAGTGCAGGGACACTCAGTCCTGTTATACACACACTGTCAGTGCTGGGACACTCAGTCCTGTTATACACACACAGTCAGTGCTGGGACACTCAGTCCTGTTATACACACACAGTCAGTGCTGGGACACTCAGTCCTGTTATACACAAACAATCAGTGCTGGGACATTCAGTCCTGTTATACACACACAGTCAGTGCTGTGACACTCAGTCCTGTAATAAACACACAGTCAGTGCTGGGACACTCAGTCCTGTTATACACACAGTATGTGCTGGGACACTCAGTCCTGTTATACACACACTGTCAGAGCTGGGACACTCAGTCCTGTTACACACTCACAGTCAGTGCAGGGACACTCAGTCCTGTTATACACACAGTCAGTGCTCGGACACTCAGTCCTGTTATACACACAGTCAGTGCTGGGACACTCAGTCCTGTTATACACACAGTCAGTGCTGGGACACTCAGTCCTGTTATACACACAGTCAGTGCTGAACACTCAGTCCTGTTATACACACACAGTCAGTGCTGGGACACTCAGTCCTGTTACACACGCACAGTCAGTGCTGGGACACTCAGTCCTGTTATACACACACAGTCAGCGCTGGGACACTAAGTCCTGTTATACACACACACAGTTTGTGCTGGGACACTCAGTCCCATTATACACACACAGTCAGTGCTGGGACACTCAATCCCGTTATACACACACAGTCAGTGCTGGGACACTCAGTCCTGTTATACACACACAGTCAGTGCTGGGACACTCAGTCCTGTTACACACACACAGTCAGTGCTGGGACACTCAGTCCTGTTATACACACACAGTCAGTGCTGGGAAACTCAGACCTGTTACACACACACAGTAAGTGCTGGGACACTCAGTCCAGTTATACACACACAGTCAGTGCTGGGACACTCAGTCCTGTTATACACACACAGTCAGTGCTGGGACACTCAGTCCTGTTATACGCACACAGTCAGCGGTGGGACACTCAATCCTGTTACACACACACAGTCAGTGCTGGGACACTCAGTCCTGTTATACACACACAGTCAGTGATGGGACACTCAGACCTGTTATACACACACAGTCAGTGCAGGAACACTCAGTCCTGTTAAAAACACACAGTCAGTGCTGGGACACTCAGTCCTGTTATACACACACAGTCAGTGCTGGGAAACTCAGTACTGTTATACACACACTGTCAGTTCTGGGACACTCAGTCCTGTTACACACACAGTCACTGCAGGGACACTCAGTCCTGTTAAAAACACACAGTCAGTGCTGGGACACTCAGTCCTGTTATACACACACAGTCACTGCTGGAACACTCAGTCCTGTTATACACACAGTCAGTGCTGGGACACTCAGTCTTGTTATACACACACAGTCAGTGCTGGGAAACTCAGTCCTGTTATATACACACAGTCAGTGCTGGGACACTCAGTCCTGTTATACACACACAGTCAGTGCTGTGACACTCAGTCGTGTTATACACACAGTCAGTGCTGGGACACTCAGTCCTGTAATACACACACAGTCAGTGCTGGGACACCCAGTCCTGTTACACACACAGTCAGTGCTGGGACACTCAGTCCTGTTATAAACACACTGTCAGTGCTGGGACACTCAGTCCTGTTATACACACACAGTCAGTGCTGGGACACTCAGTCCTGTTATACACACACATTCAGTGCTGGGACACTCAGTCCTGTTTTACACACACAGTCAGTGCTGGGACATTCAGACCTGTTATACACACACAGTCAGTGCTGGGACACTCAGTCCTGTAATACACACACAGTCATTGCTGGACACTCAGTCCTGTTATACACACAGTAATTGCTGGGACACTCAGTACTATTATACACACACTGTCAGTGATGGGAAACTCCGTCCTGTTACACACACACAGTCAGTGCTGGGACACTCAGTCATGTTATACACACAGTCAGTGCTGGGACACTCAGTCCTGTTATACACACAGTCAGTGCTGGGACACTCAGTCCTGTTACACACGCAGTCAGTGCTGGGACACTCAGTCCTGTTATACACACAGTCAGTGCTGGGACACTCAGTCCTGTTATACACACACAGTCAGTGCTGGGGCACTCAGTCCTGTTATACACACACATTCAGTGCTGGGACACTCAGTCCTGTTATACACACAGTCAGTGCTGGGACACTCATTCCTGTTACACACCCAGTCAGTGCTGGGACACTCAGTCCTGTTATACACACAGTCAGTGCTGGGACACTCAGTCCTGTTATACACACACAGTCAGTGCTGGGACACTCAGTCCTGTTATACACACACATTCAGTGCTGGGACACTCAGTCCTGTTATACACACACAGTCAGTGCTGGGACATTCAGACCTGTTATACACACACAGTCATTGCTGGACACTCAGTCCTGTTATACACACAGTAATTGCTGGGACACTCAGTCCTATTATACACACACTGTCAGTGCTGGGAAACTCCGTCCTGTTACACACACACAGTCAGTGCTGGGACACTCAGTCATGTTATACACACAGTCAGTGCTGGGACAGTCAGTCCTGTTATACACACAGTCAGTGCTGGGACACTCAGTCCTGTTACACACCCAGTCAGTGCTGGGACACTCAGTCCTGTTATACACACAGTCAGTGCTGGGACACTCAGTCCTGTTATACACACACAGTCAGTGCTGGGACACTCAGCCCCGTTACACACACACAGTCAGTGCTGGGACACTCAGTCCTGTTATACACACACAGTCAGCGCTGGGACACTCAGTCCTGTTATACACACACACAGTCAGTGCTGGGACACTCAGTCCCGTTATACACACACAGTCAGTGCTGGGACACTCAGTCCTGTTATACACACACAGTCAGTGCTGGGACACTCAGTCCTGTTACACACACACAGTCAGTGCTAGGAAACTCAGTCCTGTTATACACACACAGTCAGTGCTGGGACACTCAGTCCTGTTATACACACACAGTCAGTGCTGGGACACTCAGTCCTGTTAGACACACACAGTCAGTGCTGGGACACTCAGTCCTGTTATACACACACAGTCAGTGCTGGGACGCTCAGTCCAGTAACGCACACACAGTCAGTGCTGGGACACTCAGTCCTGTTATACACACACAGTCAGTGTTGGGACACTCAGTCCTGTTATACACACACAGTCAGTGCTGGGACACTCAGTCCTGTTATACACACACAGACACTTCTGGGACACTCAGTCCTGTTATACACACACAGTCAGTGCTGGGACACTCAGTCCAGTAACGCACACACAGTCAGTGCTGGGACACTCAGTCCTGTTATACACACACAGTCAGTGCTGGGACACTCAGTCCTGTTATACACACACAGTCTGTGCTGGGACACTCAATCCTATTATAAACACACAGTGAGTGCTGGGACACTCAGTCTTGTTATACACACATAGTCAGTGCTTGGACACTCAGTCCTGTTATACACACACACAGTGAGTGCTGGGACACTCATCCTGTTGTACACACACAGTCAGTGCTGGGACACTCAGTGCTGTTAGACACACAGTCAGTGCTGGGACACTCAATCCTGTTATACACACACACAGTGAGTGCTGGGACACACAGTCCTGTTATACACACACAGTCAGTGCTATGACACTCAGTCCTGTTATACACACACAGTCAGTGCTGTGACATTCAGTCCTGTTATACACACACAGTCAGTGCTGGGCCACTCAATCCTGTTGTACACACACACAGTGAGTGCTGGGACACTCAGTCCTGTTATACACACACAGTCAATACTGGGACACTCAGTCCTGTTATACACGCACAGTCATTGCTGGGACACTCAGTCCTGCTACACACACACAGTCATTGGTGGGACACTCAGTCCTGTTATACACACACAGTCAGTGCTGGGACACTCAGTCCTGTTACACACACTCAGTCAGTGCTGAGACACTCAGTCCTGTTATACACACACAGTCAGTGCTGGGACACTCAGTCCTGTTATACACTCACAGTCAGTGCTGGGACACTCAGTCCCGTTATACACACACAGTCAGTGCTGGGACACTCAGTCCTGTTATACACACACAGTCAGTGCTGGGACACTCAGTCCTGTTACACACACACAGTCAGTGCTAGGAAACTCAGTCCTGTTATACACACACAGTCAGTGCTGGGACACTCAGTCCTGTTATACACACACAGTCAGTGCTGGGACACTCAGTCCTGTTAGACACACACAGTCAGTGCTGGGACACTCAGTCCTGTTATACACACACAGTCAGTGCTGGGACACTCAGTCCTGTTATACATACACAGTCAGTGCTGGGATACTCAGTCCTGTTGTATACACACAGTCAGTTCTGGTACACTCAGTCCTGTTATACACACACAGTCAGTGCTGGGACACTCAGTCCAGTAACGCACACACAGTCAGTGCTGGGACACTCAGTCCTGTTATAAACACACAGTCAGTGCTGGGACACTCAGTCCTGTTATACACACACAGTCTGTGCTGGGACACTCAATCCTATTATAAACACACAGTGAGTGCTGGGACACTCAGTCTTGTTATACACACATAGTCAGTGCTGGGACACTCAGTCCTGTTATACACACACACAGTGAGTGCTGGGACACTCATCCTGTTGTACACACACAGTCAGTGCTGTGACAATCAGTCCTGTTATACACACACAGTCAGTGCAGGGACACTCAGTCCTGTTACACAGACACAATCAGTGCTGGGACACTCAGTCCTGCTACACACACACAGCCAGTGCCGGGACAGTCAGTCCTGTTATACACTCACAGTCAGTGCTGGGACACTCAGTCCTGCTACACACACACAGTCAGTGCTGGGACACTCAGTCCTGTTATACACTCACAGTAAGTGCTGGGACATTCAGTCATGTTACACACACACAGTCAGTGCTGGGACACTCAGTCCTGTTATACACACACAGTCAGTGCTGGGACACTCAGTCCTGTTATACACACATAGTCAGTGCAGATACACTCAGTCCTGTTATACACACACAGAAGTGCTGGGACAATCAGACCTGTTATACACACACAGTCAGTGCAGGGACACTCAGTCCTGTTATACACACACAGTCAGTGCTGGGAAATTCAGTCCTGTTATATACACACAGTCAGTGCTGGGACACTCAGTCCTGTTATACATACACAGTCAGTGCTGGGACACACAGTCCTGTTATACACACACAGTCAGTGCTGGGACACCCAGTCCTGTTATACACACACAGTCAGTGCTGGGACACTCAGTCCTGTTACACACACACAGTCAGTGCTGGGACACTCAGTCCTGTTATTCACACACAGTCAGTGCTGGGACACCCAGTCCTGTTACACACACACATTCAGTGCTGGGACACTCAGTCCTGTTATTCACACACAGTCAGTGCTGGGACACCCAGTCCTGTTATACACACACAGTCAGTGTATGGACACTCAGTCCTGTTACACACACACAGTCATTGCTGGGACACTCAGTCCTGCTACACACACACAGTCAGTGCTGGGACACTCAGTTCTGTTATACACTCACAGTCAGTGCTGGGACACTCAGTCCTGTTATACACACACAGTCAGTGCTGGGACACTCAGTCCTGTTATACACACACAGTCAGTGCTGGGACACTCAGTCCTATTATACACACAAAGACAGTGCTCGGACACTCAGTCCTGTTATACACACACAGTCAGTGCTGGGACACTCAGTCCTGTTACACACACACAGTCAGTGCTGGGACACTCAGTCCTGTTATACACACACAGTCAGTGCTGGGACACTCAGTCCTGTTATACACACACAGTCAGTGCTGGGACACTCAGTCCTGTTACAAACACACAGTCAGTGCTGTGACAATCAGTCCTGTTATACACACACAGTCAGTGTAGGGACACTCAGTCCTGTTACACACACACAGTCAGTGCTGGGACACTCAGTCCTGCTACACACACACAGTCAGTGCTGGGACACTCAGTCCTGTTATACACTCACAGTCAGTGCTGGGACACTCAGTCCTGCTACACACACACAGTCAGTGCTGGGACACACAGTGCTGTTATACACTCACAGTCAGTGCTGGGACACTCAGTCCTGTTATACACACACAGTCAGTGCTGGGACACTCAGTCCTGTTATACGCACACAGTCAGTGCTGGGAGACTCAGTCCTGTTATACACTCACAGTCAGTGCTGGGACACTCAGTCCTGCAACACACACACAGTCAGTGCTGGGACACTCAATCCTGTTATACACTCACAGTCAGTGCTGGGACATTCAGTCCTGTTACACACACACAGTCAGTGCTGTGACACTCAGTCCTGTTATACACACACAGTCAGTGCTGGGACACTCAGTCCTGTTATACACACACAGTCAGTGCTGATACACTCAGTCCTGTTATACACACACAGAAGTGCTGGGACACTCAGACCTGTTATACACACACAGTCAGTGCAGGGACACTCAGTCCTGTTATACACACACAGTCAGTGCTGGGAAACTCAGTCCTGTTATATACACACAGTCAGTGCTGGGACACTCAGTCCTGTTATACACACACAGTCAGTGCTGGGACACACAGTCATGTTATAAACACACAGTCAGTGCTGGGACACCCAGTCCTGTTCTCCACACACAGTCAGTGCTGGGACACTCAGTCCTGTTACACACACACTGTCAGTGCTGGGACACTCAGTCCTGTTATTCACACACAGTCAGTGCTGGGACAGCCAGTCCTGTTACACACACACATTCAGTGCTGGGACACTCAGTCCTGTTATACACACAGTCAGTGCTGGGACACTCAGTCCTGTTATACACACACTGTCAGTGCTGGGACACTCAGGCCTGTTACACACACACAGTCAGTGCTGGGATACTCAGTCCTGTTATACACACACAGTCAGTGCTTGGACACTGAGTCCTGTTACACACACACAATCAGTGCTGGGACTCTCAGTCCTGTTATACTCACTCTGTCAGTGCTGGGACACTCAGTCCTGTTATACACACACAGGTAGTGCTTGGACACTCAGTCCTGTTATACACACACTGTCAGTGCTGGGACACTCAGTCCTGATATAAACAAACTGTCAGTGCTGGGACACGCAGTCCTGTGATACACACACAGTCAGTGCTGGGACATTCAGTCCTGTTATAAACACACAGTCAGTGATGGGACACTCAGTCCTGATTTACACACACT
This sequence comes from Cetorhinus maximus, assembly GCF_964194155.1. Lineage (NCBI taxonomy): Eukaryota > Metazoa > Chordata > Chondrichthyes > Lamniformes > Cetorhinidae > Cetorhinus > Cetorhinus maximus. Next base: position 38,134 of record NW_027596829.1, read on the forward strand.
GTCAGTTATGGGACACTGAGTCCTGTTATACACTCACAGTCAGTGCTGGGACACTCAGACATGTTACACACACACTGTCAGTGCTTGGACACTCAGTCCTGTTATACACACACAGTCAGTGCTGGGACACTCAGTCCTGTTATACACTCACAGTCAGTGCTGGGACACTCAGTCCTTTTACACACACACAGTCAGTGGTGGGATACTCAGTCCTGTTATACACACAAAATCAGAGCTGGGACACTCAGTCCTGTTATATACACACGGTCAGTGCTGGGACACTCAGTCCAGTAACGCACACACAGTCAGTGCTGGGACACTCAGTCCTGTTATACACACACAGTCAGTGCTGGGACACTCAGTCCTGTTATACACACACAGTCTGTGCTGGGACACTCAATCCTATTATAAACACACAGTGAGTGCTGGGACACTCAGTCTTGTTATACACACATAGTCAGTGCTTGGACACTCAGTCGTGTTATACACACACACAGTGAGTGCTGGGACACTCATCCTGTTGTACACACACAGTCAGTGCTGGGACACTCAGTGCTGTTAGACACACAGTCAGTGCTGGGACACTCAATCCTGTTATACACACACACAGTGAGTGCTGGGACACACAGTCCTGTTATACACACACAGTCAGTGCTATGACACTCAGTCCTGTTATACACACACAGTCAGTGCTGGGACATTCAGTCCTGTTATACACACACAGTCAGTGCTGGGACACTCAATCCTGTTGTACACACACACAGTGAGTGCTGGGACACTCAGTCCTGTTATACACACACAGTCAATACTGGGACACTCAGTCCTGTTATACACGCACAGTCATTGCTGGGACACTCAGTCCTGCTACACACACACAGTCATTGGTGGGACACTCAGTCCTGTTATACACACACAGTCAGTGCTGGGACACTCAGTCCTGTTACACACACTCAGTCAGTGCTGAGACACTCAGTCCTGTTATACACACACATTCAGTGCTGGGACACTCAGTGCTGTTATACACTCACAGTCAGTGCTGGGACACTCAGTCCCGTTATACACACACAGTCAGTGCTGGGACACTCAGTCCTGTTATACACACACAGTCAGTGCTCGGACACTCAGTCCTGTTATACACACACAGTCAGTGCTGGGACACTCAGTCCAGTTACACACACACAGTCAGTGCTGGGACACTCAGTCCTGTTATACACACACAGTCAGTGCTGGGACACTCAGTCCTGTTATACACACACAGTCAGTGCTGGGACACTCAGTCCTGTTACACACACACAGTCAGTGCTGTGACAATCAGTCCTGTTATACACACACAGTCAGTGTAGGGACACTCAGTCCTGTTACACACACACAGTCAGTGTTGGGACACTCAGTCCTGCTACACACACACAGTCAGTGCTGGGACACTCAGTCCTGTTATTCACACACAGTCAGTGCTGGGACACTCAGTCCTGCTACACACACACAGTCAGTGCTGGAACACTCAGTCCTGTTATACACTCACAGTCAGTGCTGGGACACTCAGTCCTGTTACACACACACAGTCAGTGGTGGGATACTCAGTCCTGTTATACACACAAAATCAGAGCTGGGACACTCAGTCCTGTTATATACACACGGTCAGTGCTGGGACACTCAGTCCTGTTATACACACACACAGTGAATGCTGGGACACTCAGTCCTGTTATACACACACAGTCAGTGCTGGGACACTCAGTCATGTTATACACACACAGTCAGTGCTGGGACACTCAGTCCTGTTATACACACACAGTCAGTGCTGGGACACTCAGTCCTGTTGTACACACACACAGTGAGTGCTGGGACACTCAGTCCTGTTATACAGAAACAGTCAGTACTGGGACACTCAGTTCTGTTATACACACACAGTCAGTGCTGGGACACTCAGTCCTGCTACACACACACAGTCATTGGTGGGACACTCAGTCCTGTTATACACACACAGTCAGTGCTGGGACACTCAGTCCTGTTACACACGCACAGTCAGTGCTGAGACACTCAGTCCTGTTATAAACACACAGTCAGTGCTGGGACACTCAGTCCAGTTATACACTCACAGTCAGTGCTGGGACACTCAGTCCTGTTATACACACACAGTCAGTGCTGAGACACTCAGTCCTGTTATACACTCACAGTCAGTGCTGGGACACTCAGTCCTGTTATACACTTTCAGTCAGTGCTGGGACACTCAGTCCTGTTATACACACACAGTCAGTGCTGGGACACTCAGTCCGGTTATACACACACAGTCAGTGCTGGGACACTCAGTCCTGTTATACACACACAGTCAGTGCTGGGACACTCAGTCCTGTGATACACACACAGACAGTGCTCGGACACTCAGTCCTGTTATACACCCACAGTCAGTGCTGGGACACTCAGTCCTGTTACACACACAGTCAGTGCTGGGACACTCAGTCCTGTTATACACACACAGTCAGTGCTGGGACACTCAGTCCTGTTACACACACAGTCAGTGCTGGGACACTCAGTCCTGTTATACACACACAGTCAGTGCTGGGACAGTCAGTCCTGTTATACACACACAGTCAGTGCTGGGACATTCAGTCCTGTTACACACACAGTCAGTGCTGGGACACTCAGTCCTGTTATAAATACACTGTCAGTGCTGGGACACTCAGTCCTGTTATACACACACAGTCAGTGCTGGGACACTCAGTCCTGTTATACACACACATTCAGTGCTGGGACACTCAGTCCTGTTATACACACACAGTCAGTGCTGGGACATTCAGACCTGTTATACACACACAGTCAGTGCAGGGACACTCAGTCCTGTAATACACACACAGTCATTGCTGGACACTCAGTCCTGTTATACACACAGTAATTGCTGGGACACTCAGTCCTATTATACACACACTGTCAGTGCTGGGAAACTCCATCCTGTTACACACACACAGTCAGTGCTGCGACACTCAGTCATGTTATACACACAGTCAGTGCTGGGACACCCAGTCCTGTTATAAACACAGTCAGTGCTGGGACACTCAGTCCTATTACACACCCAGTCAGTGCTGGGACACTCAGTCCTGTTATACACACAGTCAGTGCTGGGACACTCAGTCCTGTTATACACACACAATCAGTGCTGGGACACTCAGTCCCGATTCACACACACAGTCAGTGCTGGGACACTCAGTCCTGTTATACACACACAGTCAGCGCTGGGACACTCAGTCCTGTTATACACACACACAGTCAGTGCTGGGACACTCAGTCCTGTTACACACACACAGTCAGTGCTGTGACAATCAGTCCTGTTATACACACACAGTCAGTGTAGGGACACTCAGTCCTGTTACACACACACAGTCAGTGCTGGGACACTCAGTCCTGCTACACACACACAGTCAGTGCTGGGACACTCAGTCCTGTTATTCACACACAGTCAGTGCTGGGACACTCAGTCCTGCTACACACACACAGTCAGTGCTGGGACACTCAGTCCTGTTATACACTCACAGTCAGTGCTGGGACACTCAGTCCTGTAACACACACACAGTCAGTGGTGGGATACTCAGTCCTGTTATACACACAAAATCAGAGCTGGGACACTCAGTCCTGTTATATACACACGGTCAGTGCTGGGACACTCAGTCCTGTTATACACACACACAGTGAGTGCTGGGACACTCAGTCCTGTTATACACACACAGTCAGTGCTGGGACACTCAGTCATGTTATACACACACAGTCAGTGCTGGGACACTCAGTCCTGTTATACACACACAGTCAGTGCTGGGACACTCAGTCCTGTTGTACACACACACAGTGAGTGCTGGGACACTCAGTCCTGTTATACAGAAACAGTCAGTACTGGGACACTCAGTTCTGTTATACACACACAGTCAGTGCTGGGACACTCAGTGCTGCTACACACACACAGTCATTGGTGGGACACTCAGTCCTGTTATACACACACAGTCAGTGCTGGGACACTCAGTCCTGTTACACACGCACAGTCAGTGCTGAGACACTCAGTCCTGTTATAAACACACAGTCAGTGCTGGGACACTCAGTCCAGTTATACACTCACAGTCAGTGCTGGGACACTCAGTCCTGTTATACACACACAGTCAGTGCTGAGACACTCAGTCCTGTTATACACTCACAGTCAGTGCTGGGACGCTCAGTCCTGTTATACACTTTCAGTCAGTGCTGGGACACTCAGTCCTGTTATACACACACAGTCAGTGCTGGGACACTCAGTCCGGTTATACACACACAGTCAGTGCTGGGACACTCAGTCCTGTTATACACACACAGTCAGTGCTGGGACACTCAGTCCTGTGATACACACACAGTCAGTGCTCGGACACTCAGTCCTGTTATACACCCACAGTCAGTGCTGGGACACTCAGTCCTGTTACACACACAGTCAGTGCTGGGACACTCAGTCCTGTTATACACACACATTCAGTGCTGGGACACTCAGTCCTGTTATACACACACAGTCAGTGCTGGGACATTCAGACCTGTTATACACACACAGTCAGTGCTGGGACACTCAGTCCTGTAATACACACACAGTCATTGCTGGACACTCAGTCCTGTTATACACACAGTAATTGCTGGGACACTCAGTCCTATTATACACACACTGTCAGTGCTGGGAAACTCCATCCTGTTACACACACACAGTCAGTGCTGCGACACTCAGTCATGTTATACACACAGTCAGTGCTGGGACACCCAGTCCTGTTATAAACACAGTCAGTGCTGGGACACTCAGTCCTGTTACACACCCAGTCAGTGCTGGGACACTCAGTCCTGTTATACACACAGTCAGTGCTGGGACACTCAGTCCTGTTATACACACACAATCAGTGCTGGGACACTCAGTCCCGTTTCACACACACAGTCAGTGCTGGGACACTCAGTCCTGTTATACACACACAGTCAGCGCTGGGACACTCAGTCCTGTTATACATACACACAGTCAGTGCTGGGACACTCAGTCCCGTTATACACACACAGTCAGTGCTGGGACACTCAGTCCTGTTACACACACACAGTCAGTGCTGGGATACTCAGTCCTGTTGTATACACACAGTCAGTGCTGGGACACTCAGTCCTGTTATACACACAAACAGTGAGTGCTGGGACACTCATCCTGTTGTACACACACAGTCAGTGCTGGGACAATCAGTGCTTTTAGACACACAGTCAGTGCTGGGACACTCAATCCTGTAATACACACACACAGTGAGTGCTGGGACACTCAGTCCTGTTATACACACACAGTCAGTGCTGGGACACTCAATCCTGTTGTACACACACACAGTGAGTGCTGGGACACTCAGTCCTGTTATACACACACAGTCAGTGCTGGGACACTCATTCCTGCTACACACACACAGTCATTGGTGGGAAACTCAGTCCTGTTATACACACACAGTCAGTGCTGGGACACTCAGTCCTGTTACACACACACAGTCAGTGCTGAGACACTCAGTCCTGTTATACACACACAGTCAGTGCTTGGACACTCAGTCCTGTTATACACTCACAGTCAGTGCTGTGACACTCAGTCCTGTTATACACACACAGTCAGTGCTGGGACACTCAGTCCGGTTATACACACACAGTCAGTGCTGGGACACTCAGTCCTGTTATACACACACAGTCAGTGCTGGGACACTCAGTCCTGTTATACACACACAGGCAGTGCTCGGACACTCAGTCCTGTTATACACACACAGTCAGTGCTGGGACACTCAGTCCTGTTACACAGACACAGTCAGTGCTGGGACACTCAGTCCTGTTATACACACACAGTCAGTGCTGGGACACTCAGTCCTGTTATACACACACAGTCAGTGCTGGGACACTCAGTCCTGTTGCACACACACAGTCAATGCTGTGACAATCAGTCCTGTTATACACACACAGTCAGTGCAGGGACACTCAGTCCTGTTACACACACACAGTCAGTGCTGGGACACTCAGTACTGCTACACACACACAGTCAGTGCCGGGACACTCAGTCCTGTTATACACTCACAGACAGTGCTGGGACACTCAGTCCTGTTATACACACACAGTCAGTGCTGGGACACTCAGTCCTGTTATACAAACACAGTCAGTGCTGATACATTCAGTTCTGTTATACACACACAGAAGTGCTGGGACACTCAGACCTGTTATACACACACAGTCAGTGCAGGGACACTCAGTCCTGTTATACACACACAGTCAGTGCTGGGAAATTCAGTCATGTTATATACACACAGTCAGTGCTGGGAAACTCAGTCCTGTTATACACGCACAGTCAGTGCTGGGACACACAGTCCTGTTATACACACACAGTCAGTGCTGGGACACCCAGTCCTGTTATACACACACATTCAATGCTGGGACACTCAGTCCTGTTACACACACACAGTCAGTGCTGGGACACTCAGTCCTGTTATTCACACACAGTCAGTGCTGGGACACCCAGTCCTGTTACACACACACATTCAGTGCTGGGACACTCAGTCCTGTTATTCACACACAGTCAGTGCTGGGACACCCAGTCCTGTTATACACACACAGTCAGTGCTGGGACACTCAGTCCTGTTACACACACACAGTCAGTGCTGAGACACTCAGTCCTGTTATACACACACAGTCAGTGCTGGGACACTCAGTTCTGTTATACACTCACAGTCAGTGCTGGGACACTCAGTCCTGTTATACACAAACAGTCAGTGCTGGGACACTCAGTCCTGTTATACACACACAGTCAGTGCTGGGACACTCAGTCCTGTTATATTCACACAGACAGTGCTGGGACACTCAGTCCTGTTATACACACACAGTCAGTGCTGGGACACTCAGTCCTGATACACACACACAGTCAGTGCTGGGACACTCAGTCCTGTTATACACACACAGTCAGTGCTGGGACACACAGTCCTGTTATACACACACAGTCAGTGCTGGGACACCCAGTCCTGTTATACACACACAGTCAGTGCTGGGACACTCAGTCCTGTTACACACACACAGTCAGTGCTGGGACACTCAGTCCTGTTATTCACACACAGTCAGTGCTGGGACACCCAGTCCTGTTACACACACACATTCAGTGCTGGGACACTCAGTCCTGTTATTCACACACAGTCAGTGCTGGGACACCCAGTCCTGTTATACACACACAGTCAGTGCTGGGACACTCAGTTCTGTTATACACTCACAGTCAGTGCTGGGACACTCAGTCCTGTTATACACACACAGTCAGTGCTGGGACACTCAGTCCTGTTATACACTCACAGACAGTGCTGGGACACTCAGTCCTGTTACACACACACAGTCAGTGCTGGGACACTCAGTCCTGTTATACACACACAGTCAGTGCTGGGACACTCAGTCCTGTTATACAAACACAGTCAGTGCTGATACATTCAGTTCTGTTATACACACACAGAAGTGCTGGGACACTCAGACCTGTTATACACACACAGTCAGTGCAGGGACACTCAGTCCTGTTATACACACACAGTCAGTGCTGGGAAATTCAGTCATGTTATATACACACAGTCAGTGCTGGGACACTCAGTCCTGTTATACACACACAGTCAGTGCTGGGACACACAGTCCTGTTATACACACACAGTCAGTGCTGGGACACCCAGTCCTGTTATACACACACATTCAGTGCTGGGACACTCAGTCCTGTTATACACACACAGTCAGTGCTGGGACACTCAGTCCTGTTATACACACACAGTCAGTGCTGGGACACCCAGTCCTGTTATACACACACAGTCAGTGCTGGGACACTCAGTCCTGTTACACACACACAGTCAGTGCTGGGACACTCAGTCCTGTTATTCACACACAGTCAGTGCTGGGACACCCAGTCCTGTTACACACACACATTCAGTGCTGGGACACTCAGTCCTGTTATTCACACACAGTCAGTGCTGGGACACCCAGTCCTGTTATACACACACAGTCAGCGCTGGGACACTCAGTTCTGTTATACACTCACAGTCAGTGCTGGGACACTCAGTCCTGTTATACACACACAGTCAGTGCTGGGACACTCAGTCCTGTTATACACTCACAGACAGTGCTGGGACACTCAGTCCTGTTACACACACACAGTCAGTGCTGGGACACTCAGTCCTGTTATACACACACAGTCAGTGCTGGGACACTCAGTCCTGTTATACAAACACAGTCAGTGCTGATACATTCAGTTCTGTTATACACACACAGAAGTGCTGGGACACTCAGACCTGTTATACACACACAGTCAGTGCAGGGACACTCAGTCCTGTTATACACACACAGTCAGTGCTGGGAAATTCAGTCATGTTATATACCCACAGTCAGTGCTGGGACACTCAGTCCTGTTATACACACACAGTCAGTGCTGGGACACACAGTCCTGTTATACACACACAGTCAGTGCTGGGACACCCAGTCCTGTTATACACACACATTCAGTGCTGGGACACTCAGTCCTGTTACACACACACAGTCAGTGCTGGGACACTCAGTCCTGTTACTCACACACAGTCAGTGCTGGGACACCCAGTCCTGTTACACACACACATTCAGTGCTGGGACACTCAGTCCTGTTATTCACACACAGTCAGTGCTGGGACACCCAGTCCTGTTATACACACACAGTCAGTGCTGGGACACTCAGTCCTGTTACACACACACAGTCAGTGCTGAGACACTCAGTCCTGTTATACACACACAGTCAGTGCTGGGACACTCAGTTCTGTTATACACTCACAGTCAGTGCTGGGACACTCAGTCCTGTTATACACACACAGTCAGTGCTGGGACACTCAGTCCTGTTATACACACACAGTCAGTGCTGGGACACTCAGTCCTGTTATATTCACACAGACAGTGCTGGGACACTCAGTCCTGTTATACACACACAGTCAGTGCTGGGACACTCAGTCCTGATACACACACACAGTCAGTGCTGGGACACTCAGTCCTGTTATACACACACAGTCAGTGCTGGGACACACAGTCCTGTTATACACACACAGTCAGTGCTGGGACACCCAGTCCTGTTATACACACACAGTCAGTGCTGGGACACTCAGTCCTGTTACACACACACAGTCAGTGCTGGGACACTCAGTCCTGTTATTCACACACAGTCAGTGCTGGGACACCCAGTCCTGTTACACACACACATTCAGTGCTGGGACACTCAGTCCTGTTATTCACACACAGTCAGTGCTGGGACACCCAGTCCTGTTATACACACACAGTCAGTGCTGGGACACTCAGTCCTGTTACACACACACAGTCAGTGCTGAGACACTCAGTCCTGTTATACACACACAGTCAGTGCTGGGACACTCAGTTCTGTTATACACTCACAGTCAGTGCTGGGACACTCAGTCCTGTTATACACACACAGTCAGTGCTGGGACACTCAGTCCTGTTATACACACACAGTCAGTGCTGCGACACTCAGTCCTGTTATATTCACACAGACAGTGCTGGGACACTCAGTCCTGTTATACACACACAGTCAGTGCTGGGACACTCAGTCCTGTTACACACACACAGTCAGTGCTGGGACACTCAGTCCTGTTATACACACACAGTCAGTGCTGGGACACTCAGTCCTGTTATACACACACAGTCAGTGCTGGGACACTCAGTCCTGTTATACACACACAGAAGTGCTGGGACACTCAGACCTGTTATACACACACAGTCAGTGCAGGGACACTCAGTCCTGTTATACACACACAGTCAGTGCTGGGAAACTCAGTCCTGTTATATACACACAGTCAGTGCTGGGACACTCAGTCCTGTTATACACACAGTCAGTGCTGGGACACACTGTCCTGTTATACACACACAGTCAGTGCTGGGACACCCAGTCCTGTTCTCCACACACAGTCAGTGCTGGGACACTCAGTCCTGTTACACACACACAGTCAGTGCTCGGACACTCAGTCCTGTTATTTACACACAGTCAGTGCTGGGACACCCAGTCCTGTTACACACACACATTCAGTGCTCGGACACTCAGTCCTGTTATACTCACAGTCAGTGCTGGGACACTCAGTCCTGTTATACACACACTGTCAGTGCTGGGACACTCAGGCCTGTTACACACACACAGTCAGTGCTGGGATACTCAGTCCTGTTATACACACACAGTCAGTGCTGGGACACTCAGTCCTGTTACACACACACAGTCAGTGCTGGGACATTCAGTCCTGTTATACACACACAATCAGTGCTGGGACTCTCAGTCCTGTTATACTCACTCTGTCAGTGCTGGGACACTCAGTCCTGTTATACACACACAGGTAGTGCTGGGTCACTCAGTCCTGTTATACACACACTGTCAGTGCTGGGACACTCAGTCCTGCTATAAACAAACTGTCAGTGCTGGGACACGCAGTCCTGTGATGCACAGACAGTCAGTGCTGGGACATTCAGTCCTGTTATAAACACACAGTCAGTGATGGGACACTCAGTCCTGATACACACACAATGTCAGTGCTGGGACACTCAGTCCTGTTACACACACAGTCAGTGCTGGGACACTCAGTCCTGTTATAAATACACTGTCAGTGCTGGGACACTCAGTCCTGTTATACACACACAGTCAGTGCTGGGACACTCAGCCCTGTTATACACACACATTCAGTGCTGGGACACTCAGTCCTGTTATACACACACAGTCAGTGCTGGGACATTCAGACCTGTTACACACACACAGTCAGTGCTGGGACACTCAGTCCTGTAATACACACACAGTCATTGCTGGACACTCAGTCCTGTTATACACACAGTAATTGCTGGGACACTCAGTCCTATTATACACACACTGTCAGTGCTGGGAAACTCCGTCCTGTTACACACACACAGTCAGTGCTGCGACACTCAGTCATGTTATACACACAGTCAGTGCTGGGACACCCAGTCCTGTTATAAACACAGTCAGTGCTGGGACACTCAGTCCTGTTACACACCCAGTCAGTGCTGGGACACTCAGTCCTGTTATACACACAGTCAGTGCTGGGACACTCAGTCCTGTTATACACACACAATCAGTGCTGGGACACTCAGTCCCGTTTCACACACACAGTCAGTGCTGGGACACTCAGTCCTGTTATACACACACAGTCAGCGCTGGGACACTCAGTCCTGTTATACACACACACAGTCAGTGCTGGGACACTCAGTCCCGTTATACACACACAGTCAGTGCTGGGACACTCAGTCCTGTTTTACACACACAGTCAGTGCTGGGATACTCAGTCCTGTTGTATACACACAGTCAGTGCTGGGACACTCAGTCCTGTTATACACACAAACAGTGAGTGCTGGGACACTCATCCTGTTGTACAAACACAGTCAGTGCTGGGACAATCAGTGCATTTAGACACACAGTCAGTGCTGGGACACTCAATCCTGTAATACACACACACAGTGAGTGCTGGGACACTCAGTCCTGTTATACACACACAGTCAGTGCTGGGACACTCAATCCTGTTGTACACACAAACAGTGAGTGCTGGGACACTCAGTCCTGTTATACACACAAAGTCAATGCTGGGACACTCAGTCCTGCTACACACACACAGTCATTGGTGGGAAACTCAGTCCTGTTATACACACACAGTCAGTGCTGGGACACTCAGTCCTGTTACACACACACAGTCAGTGCTGAGACACTCAGTCCTGTTATACACACACAGTCAGTGCTGGGACACTCAGTCCTGTTATACACTCACAGTCAGTGCTGTGACACTCAGTCCTGTTATACACACACAGTCAGTGCTGGGACACTCAGTCCGGTTATACACACACAGTCAGTGCTGGGACACTCAGTCCTGTTATACACACACAGTCAGTGCTGGGACACTCAGTCCTGTTATACACACACAGGCAGTGCTCGGACACTCAGTCCTGTTATACACACACAGTCAGTGCTGGGACACTCAGTCCTGTTTCACACACACAGTCAGTGCTGGGACACTCAGTCCTGTTATACACACACAGTCAGTGCTGGGACACTCAGTCCTGTTATACACACACAGTCAGTGCTGGGACACTTTGTCCTGTTGCACACACACAGTCAATGCTGTGACAATCAGTCCTGTTATACACACACAGTCAGTGCAGGGACAATCAGTCCTGTTACACACACACAGTCAGTGCTGGGACACTCAGTACTGCTACACACACACAGTCAGTGCCGGGACACTCAGTCCTGTTATACACTCACAGACAGTGCTGGGACACTCAGTCCTGTTACACACACACAGTCAGTGCTGGGACACTCAGTCCTGTTATACACACACAGTCAGTGCTGGGACACTCAGTCCTGTTATACACACACAGTCAGTGCTGATACATTCAGTCCTGTTATACACACACAGAAGTGCTGGGACACTCAGACCTGTTATACACACACAGTCAGTGCAGGGACACTCAGTCCTGTTATACACACACAGTTAGTGCTGGGAAATTCAGTCATGTTATACACACACAGTCAGTGCTGGGACACTCAGTCCTGTTATACACACACAGTCAGTGCTGGGACACACAGTCCTGTTATACACACACAGTCAGTGCTGGGACACCCAGTCCTGTTATACACACACAGTCAGTGCTGGGACACTCAGTCCTGTTACACACACACAGTCAGTGCTGGGACACTCAGTCCTGTTATTCACACACAGTCAGTGCTGGGACACCCAGTCCTGTTACACACACACATTCAGTGCTGGGACACTCAGTCCTGTTATTCACACACAGTCAGTTCTGGGACACCCAGTCCTGTTATACACACACAGTCAGTGCTGGGACACTCAGTCCTGTTACACACACACAGTCAGTGCTGAGACACTCAGTCCTGTTATACACACACAGTCAGTGCTGGGACACTCAGTTCAGTTATACACTCACAGTCAGTGCTGGGACACTCAGTCCTGTTATACACACACAGTCAGTGCTGGGACACTCAGTCCTGTTACACACACACAGTCAGTGCTGGGACACTCAGTCCTGTTATATTCACACAGACAGTGCTGGGACACTCAGTCCTGTTATACACACACAGTCAGTGCTGGGACACTCAGTCCTGTTACACACACACAGTCAGTGCTGGGACACTCAGTCCTGTTATACACACACAGTCAGTGCTGGGACACTCAGTCCTGTTATACATACACAGTCAGTGCTGGGACACTCAGTCCTGTTATACACACACAGAAGTGCTGGGACACTCAGACCTGTTATACACACACAGTCAGTGCAGGGACACTCAGTCCTGTTATACACACACAGTCAGTGCTGGGAAACTCAGTCCTGTTATATACACACAGTCAGTGCTGGGACACTAAGTCCTGTTATACACACAGTCAGTGCTGGGACACACTGTCCTGTTATACACACACAGTCAGTGCTGGGACACCCAGTCCTGTTCTCCACACACAGTCAGTGCTGGGACACTCAGTCCTGTTACACACACACAGTCAGTGCTCGGACACTCAGTCCTGTTATTTACACACAGTCAGTGCTGGGACACCCAGTCCTGTTACACACACACATTCAGTGCTCGGACACTCAGTCCTGTTATACACACAGTCAGTGCTGGGACACTCAGTCCTGTTATACACACACTGTCAGAGCTGGGGCACTCAGGCCTGTTACACACACACAGTCAGTGCTGGGATACTCAGTCCTGTTATACACACACAGTCAGTGCTGGGACTTTCAGTCCTGTTACACACACACAGTCAGTGCTGGGACATTCAGTCCTGTTATAAACACACAGTCAGTGATGGGACACTCAGTCCTGATATACACACAATGTCAGTTATGGGACACTGAGTCCTGTTATACACTAACAGTCAGTGCTGGGACACTCAGACATGTTACACACACACTGTCAGTGCTGGGACACTCAGTCCTGTTATACACACACAGTCAGTGCTGGGATACTCAGTCCTGTTATACACTCACAGTCAGTGCTGGGACACTCAGTCCTGTTACACACACACAGTCAGTGCTGGGACACTCAGTCCTGTTATACACACACAATCAGAGCTGGGACACTCAGTCCTGTTATATACACACGGTCAGTGCTGGGACACTCAGTCCTGTTATACACACACACAGTGAGTGCTGGGACACTCAGTCCTGTTATACACACACAGTCAGTGCTGGGACACTCAGTCCTGTTATACACACACAGTCAGTGCTGGGACACTCAGTCCTGTTATACACACACAGTCAATGCTGGGACACTCAGTACTGTTGTACACACACACAGTGAGTGCTGGGACACTCAGTCCTGTTATACACACACAGTCAGTGCTGGGACACTCAGTCCTGTTACACACACACAGTCAGTGCTGAGACACTCAGTCCTGTTATAAACACACAGTCAGTGCTGGGACACTCAGTCCAGTTATACACTCACAGTCAGTGCTGGGACACTCAGTCCTGTTATACACACACAGTCAGTGCTCAGACACTCAGTCCTGTTATACACTCAAAGTCAGTGCTGGGACACTCTGTCCTGTTATACACAAACAGTCAGTGCTCAGACACTCAATCCTGTTATACACACACAGTCAGTGCTGGGACACTCAGTCCTGTTATACACACACAGTCAGTGCTGGGACACTCAGTCCTGTTATACACACACAGTCAGTGCTGGGACACTCAGTCCTGTTACACACACACAGTCAGTGCTGGGACACTCAGTCCTGCTACACACACACAGTCAGTGCTGGGACACTCAGTCCTGTTATACACTGACAGTCAGTGCTGGGACACTCAGTCCTGCTACACACACAGAGTCAGTGCTGGGACACTCAGTCCTGTTATACACACAGTCAGTGCTTGGACACTCAGTCCTGTTATACACACAGTCAGTGCTGGGACAATCAGTCCTGTTATACACACACAGTCAGTGCTGGGACACTCAGTCCTGTTATACTCACTCTGTCAGTGCTGGGACACTCAGTCCTGTTATACACACACAGACAGTGCTGGGACACTCAGTCCTGTTATATACTCACAGTCAGTGCTGGGACACTCAGTCCTGTTACACATACACAGTCAGTGCTTGGACACTCAGTCCTGTTATACACATACAGTCAGTGCTGGGACACTCAGTCCTGTTATACACTCACAGTCAGTGCTGGGACACTCCATCCTGTTACACACACACAGTTATTGCTGGGACACTCAGTCCTGTTATACAAACACAATCAGTGCTGGGACACTCAGTCCTGTTATATACACACAGTCAGTGCTGGGACACTCAGTCCTGTTATACACACACATTCAGTGCTGGAAAACTCAGTCCTGTTATACACACACAGTCAGTGCATGGACACTCAGTCCTGTTACGCACACACAGTCAGTGCTGGGATTCTCAGTCCTGTTATACACACACATTCAGTGCTGGGACACGATGTCCTGTTATACACACACAGTCAGTGCTGGGACACTCAGTCCTATTATACACACACAGTGAGTGCTGGGACACTCAGTCCTGTTATACACACACAGTCAGTGCTGGGACACTCAGTCCTGTTATACACACACACAGTCAGTGCTGGGACAATCAGTCCTGTTGTACACACACTGTCAGTGCTGGGACACTCAGTGCTGTTACACTCACAGTCAGTGCTGGGACACTCAGTCCTGTTATACACACACACAGTCAGTGCCGGGACACTCAGTCCTGCTACACACACACAGTCATTGGTGGGACACTCAGTCCTGTTATACACACACAGTCAGTGCTGGGACACTCAGTCCTGTTACACACACACAGTCAGTGCTGAGAACTCAGTCCTATTATAAACACACAGTCAGTGCTGGGACACTCAGTCCTGTTATACACTCACAGTCAGTGCTGGGACACTCAGTCCTGTTATACACACAGAGTCAGTGATGGGACACTCAGTCCAGTTATAAACACACAGTCAGTGCTGGGACACTCAGTCCTGTTATACACACACAGTCAGTGCTGGGATACTCAGTCCTTTTGTACACACACACAGTGAGTGCTGGGACACTCAGTCCTGTTATACTCACACAGTCAGTACTGGGCCACTCAGTCCTGTTATACACACACAGTCAGTGCTGGGACACTAAGTCCTGCTACACACACACAGTCATTGGTGGGACACTCAGTCCTGTTATACACAAACAGTCAGTGCTGGGACACTCAGTCCTGTTACACACACACAGTCTGTGCTGAGAACTCAGTCCTGTTATAAACACACAGTCAGTGCTGGGACACTCAGTCCTGTTATACACTCACAGTCAGTGCTGGGACACTCAGTCCTGTTATACACACACAGTCAGTGCTGGGACACTCAGTCCTGTTATACACACACAGTCAGTGCTCAGACACTCAGTCCTGTTATACACACACAGTCAGTGCTGGGACACTCAGTCCTGTTATACACACACAGTCAGTGCTCGGACACTCAGTCCTGATATACACACACAGTCAGTGCTCGGACACTCAGTCCTGTTACACACACACAGTCAGTGCTGGGACACTCAGTCCTGTTATACACACACAGTCAGTGCTGGGACACTCAGTCCTGTTATACACACACAGTCAGTGCTGGGACACTCAGTCCTGTTACACACTCACAGTCAGTGCTGGGACACTCATTGCTGTTATATACAGACAGTCAATGCTGGGACACTCAGTCCTGTTACACGCACACAGTCAGTGCTGGGACACTCAGTCCTGCTACACACACACAGTCAGTGCTTGGACACTCAGTCCTGTTAACCACTCGCAGTCAGTGCTGGGACACTCAGTCCTGCTACAAACACACAGTCAGTGCTGGGACACTCAGTCCTATTATAAACTCACAGACAGTGCTGGGACATTCAGTCCTGTTACACACACACAGTCAGTGCCTGGACACTCAGTCCTGTTATACACACACAGTCAGTGCTGGGATACTCAATCCTGTTATACACACACAGTCAGTGCTGGGACACTCAGTCCTGTTATACACACACAGTCAGTGCTGGGACACACTGTCCTGTTATACACACACAGTCAGTGCTGGGACACCCAGTCCTGTTCTCCACACACAGTCAGTGCTGGGACACTCAGTCCTGTTACACACACACAGTCAGTGCTGGGACACTCAGTCCTGTTATTTACACACAGTCAGTGCTGGGACACCCAGTCCTGTTACACACACACATTCAGTGCTCGGACACTCAGTCCTGTTATACACACAGTCAGTGCTGGGACACTCAGTCCTGTTATACACACACTGTCAGTGCTGGGACACTCAGGCCTGTTACACACACACAGTCAGTGCTGGGATACTCAGTCCTGTTATACACACACAGTCAGTGCTGGGACACTCAGTCCTGTTACACACACACAGTCAGTGCTGGGACATTCAGTCCTGTTATACACACACAATCAGTGCTGGGACTCTCAGTCCTGTTATACTCACTCTGTCAGTGCTGGGACACTCAGTCCTGTTATACACACACAGGTAGTGCTGGGTCACTCAGTCCTGTTATACACACACTGTCAGTGCTGGGACACTCAGTCCTGCTATAAACAAACTGTCAGTGCTGGGACACGCAGTCCTGTGATGCACAGACAGTCAGTGCTGGGACATTCAGTCCTGTTATAAACACACAGTCAGTGATGGGACACTCAGTCCTGATATACACACAATGTCAGTTACGGGACACTGAGTCCTGTTATACACTCACAGTCAGTGCTGGGACACTCAGACATGTTACACACACACTGTCAGTGCTTGGACACTCAGTCCTGTTATACACACACAGTCAGTGCTGGGACACTCAGTCCTGTTATACACTCACAGTCAGTGCTGGGACACTCAGTCCTGTTACACACACACAGTCAGTGCTGGGACACTCAGTCCTGTTATACACACACAATCAGAGCTGGGACACTCAGTCCTGTTATATACACACGGTCAGTGCTGGGACACTCAGTCCTGTTATACACACACACAGTGAGTGCTGGGACACTCAGTCCTGTTATACACACACAGTCAGTGCTGGGACACTCAGTCCTGTTATACACACACAGTCAGTGCTGGGACACTCAGTCCTGTTATACACACACAGTCAGTGCTGGGACACTCAGTCCTGTTGTACACACACACAGTGAGTGCTGGGACACTCAGTCCTGTTATACACAAACAGTCAGTACTGGGACACTCAGTTCTGTTATACACACACAGTCAGTGCTGGGACACTCAGTCCTGCTACACACACACAGTCATTGGTGGGACACTCAGTCCTGTTATACACACACAGTCAGTGCTCAGACACTCAATCCTGTTATACACACACAGTTAGTGCTGGGACACTCAGTCCTGTTATACACACACAGTCAGTGCTGGGACACTCAGTCCTGTTATACACACACAGTCAATGCTGGGACACTCAGTACTGTTGTACACACACACAGTGAGTGCTGGGACACTCAGTCCTGTTATACACACACAGTCAGTGCTGGGACACTCAGTCCTGTTACACACACACAGTCAGTGCTGAGACACTCAGTCCTGTTATAAACACACAGTCAGTGCTGGGACACTCAGTCCAGTTATACACTCACAGTCAGTGCTGGGACACTCAGTCCTGTTATACACACACAGTCAGTGCTCAGACACTCAGTCCTGTTATACACAAACAGTCAGTGCTCAGACACTCAATCCTGTTATACACACACAGTGAGTGCTGGGACACTCAGTCCTGTTATACACACACAGTCAGTGCTGGGACACTCAGTCCTGTTATACACACACAGTCAGTGCTGGGACACTCAGTCCTGTTATACACACACAGTCAGTGCTGGGACACTCAGTCCTATTATACACACACAGTCAGTGCTGGGACACTCAGTCCTGTTACACACACACAGTCAGTGCTGGGACACTCAGTCCTGCTACACACACACAGTCAGTGCTGGGACACTCAGTCCTGTTATACACTGACAGTCAGTGCTGGGACACTCAGTCCTGCTACACACACAGAGTCAGTGCTGGGACACTCAGTCCTGTTATACACACAGTCAGTGCTTGGACACTCAGTCCTGTTATACACACAGTCAGTGCTGGGACAATCAGTCCTGTTATACACACACAGTCAGTGCTGGGACACTCAGTCCTGTTATACTCACTCTGTCAGTGCTGGGACACTCAGTCCTGTTATACACACACAGACAGTGCTGGGACACTCAGTCCTGTTATACACTCACAGTCAGTGCTGGGACACTCAGTCCTGTTACACACACACAGTCAGTGCTTGGACACTCAGTCCTGTTATACACATACAGTCAGTGCTGGGACACTCAGTCCTGTTATACACTCACAGTCAGTGCTGGGACACTCCATCCTGTTACACACACACAGTTATTGCTGGGACACTCAGTCCTGTTATACAAACACAATCAGTGCTGGGACACTCAGTCCTGTTATATACACACAGTCAGTGCTGGGACACTCAGTCCTGTTATACACACACATTCAGTGCTGGAAAACTCAGTCCTGTTATACACACACAGTCAGTGCATGGACACTCAGTCCTGTTACGCACACACAGTCAGTGCTGGGATTCTCAGTCCTGTTATACACACACATTCAGTGCTGGGACACGATGTCCTGTTATACACACACAGTCAGTGCTGGGACACTCAGTCCTATTATACACACACAGTGAGTGCTGGGACACTCAGTCCTGTTATACACACACAGTCAGTGCTGGGACACTCAGTCCTGTTATACACACACACAGTCAGTGCTGGGACAATCAGTCCTGTTGTACACACACTGTCAGTGCTGGGACACTCAGTGCTGTTACACTCACAGTCAGTGCTGGGACACTCAGTCCTGTTATGCACACACACAGTCAGTGCCGGGACACTCAGTCCTGCTACACACACACAGTCATTGGTGGGACACTCAGTCCTGTTATACACACACAGTCAGTGCTGGGACACTCAGTCCTGTTACACACACACAGTCAGTGCTGAGAACTCAGTCCTATTATAAACACACAGTCAGTGCTGGGACACTCAGTCCTGTTATACACTCACAGTCAGTGCTGGGACACTCAGTCCTGTTATACACACACAGTCAGTGATGGGACACTCAGTCCAGTTATAAACACACAGTCAGTGCTGGGACACTCAGTCCTGTGATACACACACAGTCAGTGCTGGGATACTCAGTCCTTTTGTACACACACACAGTGAGTGCTGGGACACTCAGTCCTGTTATACTCACACAGTCAGTACTGGGCCACTCAGTCCTGTTATACACACACAGTCAGTGCTGGGACACTAAGTCCTGCTACACACACACAGTCATTGGTGGGACACTCAGTCCTGTTATACACAAACAGTCAGTGCTGGGACACTCAGTCCTGTTACACACACACAGTCTGTGCTGAGAACTCAGTCCTGTTATAAACACACAGTCAGTGCTGGGACACTCAGTCCTGTTATACACTCACAGTCAGTGCTGGGACACTCAGTCCTGTTATACACACACAGTCAGTGCTGGGACACTCAGTCCTGTTATACACACACAGTCAGTGCTCAGACACTCAGTCCTGTTATACACACACAGTCAGTGCTGGGACACTCAGTCCTGTTATACACACACAGTCAGTGCTCGGACACTCAGTCCTGATATACACACACAGTCAGTGCTCGGACACTCAGTCCTGTTACACACACACAGTCAGTGCTGGGACACTCAGTCCTGTTATACACACACAGTCAGTGCTGGGACACTCAGTCCTGTTATACACACACAGTCAGTGCTGGGACACTCAGTCCTGTTACACACTCACAGTCAGTGCTGGGACACTCAGTGCTGTTATATACAGACAGTCAATGCTGGGACACTCAGTCCTGTTACACACACACAGTCAGTGCTGGGACACTCAGTCCTGCTACACACACACAGTCAGTGCTTGGACACTCAGTCCTGTTAACCACTCGCAGTCAGTGCTGGGACACTCAGTCCTGCTACAAACACACAGTCAGTGCTGGGACACTCAGTCCTATTATAAACTCACAGACAGTGCTGGGACATTCAGTCCTGTTACACACACACAGTCAGTGCCTGGACACTCAGTCCTGTTACACACACACAGTCACTGCTGAGACACTCAGTCCTGTTATACACACACAGTCAGTGCTGGGATACTCAGTCCTGTTATACACACACAGTCAGTGCTGGGACACTCAGTCCTGTTATACACACACAGTCAGTGCTGGGACACACTGTCCTGTTATACACACACAGTCAGTGCTGGGACACCCAGTCCTGTTCTCCACACACAGTCAGTGCTGGGACACTCAGTCCTGTTACACACACACAGTCAGTGCTGGGACACTCAGTCCTGTTATTTACACACAGTCAGTGCTGGGACACCCAGTCCTGTTACACACACACATTCAGTGCTCGGACACTCAGTCCTGTTATACACACAGTCAGTGCTGGGACACTCAGTCCTGTTATACACACACTGTCAGTGCTGGGACACTCAGGCCTGTTACACACACACAGTCAGTGCTGGGATACTCAGTCCTGTTATACACACACAGTCAGTGCTGGGACACTCAGTCCTGTTACACACACACAGTCAGTGCTGGGACATTCAGTCCTGTTATACACACACAATCAGTGCTGGGACTCTCAGTCCTGTTATACTCACTCTGTCAGTGCTGGGACACTCAGTCCTGTTATACACACACAGGTAGTGCTGGGTCACTCAGTCCTGTTATACACACACTGTCAGTGCTGGGACACACAGTCCTGCTATAAACAAACTGTCAGTGCTGGGACACGCAGTCCTGTGATGCACAGACAGTCAGTGCTGGGACATTCAGTCCTGTTATAAACACACAGTCAGTGATGGGACACTCAGTCCTGATATACACACAATGTCAGTTATGGGACACTGAGTCCTGTTATACACTCACAGTCAGTGCTGGGACACTCAGACATGTTACACACACACTGTCAGTGCTTGGACACTCAGTCCTGTTATACACACACAGTCAGTGCTGGGACACTCAGTCCTGTTATACACTCACAGTCAGTGCTGGGACACTCAGTCCTGTTACACACACACAGTCAGTGCTGGGACACTCAGTCCTGTTATACACACACAATCAGAGCTGGGACACTCAGTCCTGTTATATACACACGGTCAGTGCTGGGACACTCAGTCCTGTTATACACACACACAGTGAGTGCTGGGACACTCAGTCCTGTTATACACACACAGTCAGTGCTGGGACACTCAGTACTGTTATACACACACAGTCAGTGCTGGGACACTCAGTCCTGTTATACACACACAGTCAGTGCTGGGACACTCAGTCCTGTTGTACACACACACAGTGAGTGCAGGGACACTCAGTCCTGTTATACACAAACAGTCAGTACTGGGACACTCAGTTCTGTTATACACACACAGTCAGTGCTGGGACACTCAGTCCTGCTACACACACACAGTCATTGGTGGGACACTCAGTCCTGTTATACACACACAGTCAGTGCTGGGACACTCAGTCATGTTACACACACACAGTCAGTGCTGAGACACTCAGTCCTGTTATAAACACACAGTCAGTGCTGGGACACTCAGTCCTGTTATACACTCACAGTCAGTGCTGGGACACCCAGTCCTGTTATACACACACAGTCAGTGCTCAGACACTCAGTCCTGTTATACACTCAAAGTCAGTGCTGGGACACTCTGTCCTGTTATACACAAACTGTCAGTGCTCAGACACTCAATCCTGTTATACACACACAGTTAGTGCTGGGACACTCAGTCCTGTTATACACACACAGTCAGTGCTGGGACACTCAGTCCTGTTACACACACACAGTCAGTGCTGGGACACTCAGTCCTGTTATACACACACAGTCAGTGCTGGGACATTCACTCCTGTTACACACACAGAGTCAGCGCTGGGACACTCAGTCCTGTTATACACACAGAGTCAGTGCTGGGACAGTCAGTCCTGTTACACACACACAGCCAGTGCTGGGACTCTCAGTCTTGTTAAACACACACAGTCAGTGCTGGTAAACTCAGTCCTGTTATACACACACAGTCAGTGCTGGGACACTCAGTCCCGTGATACACACACAGTCAGTCCTGGGACGCTCCGTCCTGTTATATATACACAGTCGGTGCTGGGACACTCAGTCCTGTTATACACACACACTGTCAGTGCTGGAACATTCAGTCCTGTTACACACACACAGTCAGTGCTGGGACGCTCAGTCCTGTTGCACACACACAGTCAGTGCTGGGACACTCAGTCCTGTTCCACACACACAGTCAGTGCTGGGAATCTCAGTCCTGTTACACACACAGTCAGTGCTGGGAGACTCAGTCCTGTTATACACACACAGTCAGCGCTGGGACACTCAGTCCTGTTATACGCACAGTCAGTGCTGGGAATCTCAGTCCTGTTATACACACACAGTCATTGATGGGAATCTCAGTCCTGTTATACACACACAGTCAGTGCTGGAACACTCAGTCCTGTTACACACACACAGTCAGTGCTGGGACACTCAGTCTTGTTATAGACTCACAGTCAGTGCCGAGACACTCAGTCATGTTACACACACACAGTCAGTGCTAGGAAACTCAGTCCTGTTATACAAACACTTTCAGTGCTGGGACACTCAGTCCTGTTAAACACACACAGTCAGTGCTGGGACAGTGAGTCCTGTTATACACACACAGTCAGTGCTGGGACACTCAGTCCTGTTAAAAACACACAGTCAGTGCTGGGACAGTGAGTCCTGTTACACACACACAGTCAGTGCTGGGACAGTCAGTCCTTTTACACACACACAGTCAGTGCTGGGACACTCAGTCCTGTTATACACACACAGTCAGTGCTGGGACACTCAGTCCTGTTATACACACACACAGTCAGTGCTGGGACAATCAGTCCTGTTGTACACACACAGTCAGTGCTGGGACACTCAGTGCTGTTACACTCACAGTCAGAGCTGGGACACTCAGTCCTTTTATACACACACACAGTCAGTGCCGGGACACTCAGTCCTGCTACACACACACAGTCATTGGTGGGACACTCAGTCCTGTTATACACACACAGTCAGTGCTGGGACACTCAGTCCTGTTACACACACACAGTCAGTGCTGAGAACTCAGTCCTGTTATAAACACACAGTCAGTGCTGGGAGACTCAGTCCTGTTATACACTCACAGTCAGTGCTGGGACACTCAGTCCTGTTATACACACACAGTCAGTGCTGGGACACTCAGTCCAGTTATAAACACACAGTCAGTGCTGGGAGACTCAGTCCAGTTATACACACACAGTCTGTGCTGGGAAAGTCAGTCCTGTTATACACACACACAGTCATTGCTCGGACTCTCAATCCTCTTGCACACACACAGTCAGTGCTGGGACACTCAGACCAGTTATACACACACAGTCAGTGCTGGGACACTCAGTCCTGTTCTACACACACAGACAGTGCGTGGTCACTCATTCCTGTTATAAACACACAGTCAGTGCTGGGACACTCAGTCCTGTTAAACACACACTGTCAGTGCTGGGACACTCAGTCCTGATATACACATACTGTCAGTGCTGGGACACGCAGTCCTGTTACACACACACAGTCAGTGCTGGGACACTAAGTCCTGATAAAAACACACAGTCAGTGCTGGGACACTAAGTCCTGTTATACACACACAGTCAGTGCTCAGACACTCAGTCCTGTTATACACACACTGTCAGTGCTGGGACACTCAGTCCTGTTATACACTCACAGTCAGTGCTGGGACACTCAGTCCTGTTACACACACACAGTCAGTGCTTGGACACTCAGTCCTGTTATACACATACAGTCAGTGCAGGAACACTCAGTCCTGTTATACACACAAAGTCAGTGCTGGGACACTCCGTCCTGTTACACACACACAGTCAGTGCTGGGACACTCAGTCCTGTTATACACACACAATCAGTGCTGGGACACTCAGTCCTGTTATATACAAACAGTCAGTGCTGGGACACTCAGTCCTGTTATACACACACAGTCAGTGCTGGAAAACTCAGTCCTGTTATACACACACAGTCAGTGCTGGGACACTCAGTCCTGTTACGCACACACAGTCAGTGCTGGGACACTCAGTCCTGTTATACACACAGAGTCAGTGCTGGGACACGATGTCCTGTTATACACACACAGTCAGTGCTGGGACACTCAGTCCTATTATACACACACAGTGAGTGCAGGGACACTCAGTCCTGTTATACACACACAGTCAGTGCTGGGACACTCAGTCCTGTTACACACACACAGTCAGTGCTGAGAACTCAGTCCTGTTATAAACACACAGTCAGTGCTAGGACACTCAGTCCTGTTATACACTCACAGTCAGTTCTGGGAAAATCAGTCCTGTTATACACACACAGTCAGTGCTGGGACACTCAGTCCAGTTATAAACACACAGTCAGTGCTGGGACACTAAGTCCTGTTATACACACACAGTCAGTTCTGGGATACTCAGTCCTGATATACACACACACAGTGAGTGCTGGGACACTCAGTCCTGTTATACTCACACAGTCAGTACTGGGACACTCAGTCCTGTTATACACACACAGTCAGTGCTGGGACACTCAGTCCTGCTACACACACAGTCAGTGCTCGGACACTCAGTCCTGTTATACACAAACAGTCAGTGCTGGGACACTCAGTGCTGTTATATACAGACAGTCAATGCTGGGACTCTCAGTCCTGTTACACACACACAGTCAGTGCTGAGAACTCAGTCCTGTTATAAACACACAGTCAGTGCTGGGATACTCAGTCCTGTTATACACTCACAGTGAGTGCTGGGACACTCAGTCCTGTTATACACACACAGTCAGTGCTGGGATACTCAGTCCTGTTGTACACACACACAGTGAGTGCTGGGACACTCAGTCCTGTTATAGTCACACAGTCAATACTGGGACAATCAGTCCTGTTATACACACACAGTCAGTGCTGGGACACTCAGTCCTGCTACACACACAGTCTGTGCTCGGACACTCAGTCCTGTTATACACAAACAGTCAGTGCTGGGACACTCAGTGCTGTTATATACAGACAGTCAATGCTGGGACACTCAGTCCTGTTATACACACATTGTCAGTGCTGGGACACTCAGTCCTGTTATACACACACACTCAGTGTGGGGACACTCAGTCATGTTACACACACACAGTCAGTGCTGGATGAATCAGTGCTGTTACACACACACAGTCAGTGCTGGGACATGCAGTCCTGTTATGCACGCACGGTGAGTGCTGGCACACTGAGTCCTGTTATACACACACTGTCAGTGCTGGGACAATCAGTCCTGTTAGACACACACAGTCAGTGCTGGGACACTCAGTCCTGTTATACACACACAGTCAGTTCTGAGACACTCAGTCCTGTTATACACACAGAGTAATTTCTGAGACACTCAGTCCTGTTATACACACACAGTCAGTGCTGGGACAAACAGTCCTGTGATACAAACACAGTCATTGCAGGGACACTCAGTCCTGTTATAGACACACAGTCAGTTCTCGGACTCTCATTCCTGTTATATACAAACAGCCAGTGCTGGGACTCTCAGTCCTGTTATACACACACAGTCAGTGCTGGGACACTCAGTCCTGTTACACACACAGTCAGTGGTGGGACACTCAGTCCTGTTATACACACATAGTCAGTGCTCGGACACTCAGTCCTGTTATACACAAACAGTCAGCGCTGGGACACTCATTCCTGTTACAAACACACAGTCACTGCTTGGACACTTTGTCCTGTTATACACACACAGTCAGTGCTGGGACACTCAGTCCTGTTATACACACACAGTCAGTGCTGGGAGACTCAGTCCTGTTATACACACACAGTCTGTGCTGGGAAAGTCAGTCCTGTTATACACACACAATCAGTGCTGGGACACTCAGTCCCGTTATACACACACAGTCAGTGCTGGGACACTCAGTCCTGTTATACACACACACAGTCATTGCTCGGACTCTCACTCCTCTTGCACACACACAGTCAGTGCTGGGACACTCAGACCAGTTATACACACACAGTCAGTGCTGGGACACTCAGTCCTGTTCTACACACACAGACAGTGCGTGGTCCCTCATTCCTGTTATAAACACACATTCAGTGCTGGGTCACTCATTCCTGTTATACACAAACAGTCAGTGCTGGGACACTCAGTCATGTTATACACACAAAGTCACTGCTGGGACACTCTGTCCTGTTCTACACACACAGTCATTGCTCGGACTGTCACTCATGTTATACACACACAGTCAGTGCTGGGACACTCAGTCCTGTTTTTCACACAGAGTAAGTGCTGGGAAACTCAGTCCAGATATACACACCCAGTCAGTGCTGGGACACTCAGTCCTGTTACACAAACACAGTCAATACTCGGACACTCAGTCCTGTTAGACACACACAATCAGTGCTGGGACACTCAGTCCTGTAGCACACACACAGTAAGTGCTGGGACACTCAGTCCAGTTATAGACACACAGTCCGTGCTGGGACACTCAGTCCTGTTACACACACACAGTCAGTGCTGGGACACACAGTCCTGTTATACACACAAAGTCAGTGTTGGGACACTCAGTCCTGTTACACACACAAAGTCATTGCTGAGACACTCAGTCCTGTTTTACACAGAGTCAGTGCTGGGACGCTCAGTCCTGTTATACACACACATTCAGTGCTGGGACACTCAGTCCTGTTTTACACAGAGTCAGTGCTAGGACACTCATTCCTGTTATACACACACAGTCAGTGCTGGGACACTCAGTCCTGTTTTACACACACAGTCAGTGCTGGGACACTCAGTCCTGTTATACACACACAGTCAGAGCCGGGAGACTCAGTCCTGTTAGAAAAACAGAGTCAGTGCGGTGGCACTCAGCCCTGTTATACACACACAGTCAGTGCTGGGACATTCAGTCCTGTTAAACACACACAGTCTCTGCTGGGACACTCAGTCCTGTTATACACACACTGTCAGTGCTGGGACACTCAGTCCTGTTATACACACACAGTCAGTGCTGGGACACTCAATCCTTTTACACACACACAGTCAGTGCTGGGACACTCAGTCCTCTTACGCGCACAGTCAGTGCTGGGACTCAGTCCTGTTACACACACAGTTAGTGCTGGGACACTCAGTCCAGTTATACACACACAGTCACTGCTGGGACACTCAGTCGTGTTATAGACACACAGTCAGTGCTGGGACACTCATTCCTGTTACACACGCACAGTCAGTGCTGGGACACTCAGTCCTGTTATACACACACTGACAGGGCTGGGACACTCAGTCCTGTTAGACACACACAGTCAGTGCTGGGACACTCAGTCCCGTTACACACACACAGTCAGTGCTGGGACACTCAGTCCTGTTATACACACACAGACAGTGCTGGGACACTCAGTCCTGTTATACACACACAGTCAGTGCTGGGACACTCAGTCCTGTTATACACACACACAGTCAGTGCTGGGACACTCAGCCCTGTTATACACACAATGTCAGTGCTGGGACACTCAGTCCTGTTATACACACACAGTCAGTGCTGGGACCCTCAGTCCTGTTACACACACACAGTCAGTGCTGGGACACTCAGTCCTGTTATACACACACAGTCAGTGCTGGGACATTCAGTCCTGTTACACACACAGAGTCAGCGCTGGGACACTCAGTCCTGTTATACACACAGAGTCAGTGCTGGGACAGTCAGTCCTGTTACACACACACAGCCAGTGCTGGGACTCTCAGTCTTGTTACACACACACAGTCAGTGCTGGTAAACTCAGTCCTGTTATACACACACAGTCAGTGCTGGGACACTCAGTCCCGTTATACACACACAGTCAGTCCTGGGACACTCCGTCCTGTTATATACAAACAGTCGGTGCTGGGACACTCAGTCCTGTTATACACACACAGTCTGTGCTGGGACATTCAGTCCTGTTACACACACACAGTCAGTGCTGGGACGCTCAGTCCTGTTACACACACACAGTCAGTGCTGGGACACTCAGTCCTGTTACACACACACAGTCAGTGCTGGGACTCTCAGTCCTGTTACACACACAGTCAGTGCTGGGAGACTCAGTCCTGTTATACACACACAGTCAGCGCTGGGACACTCAGTCCTTTTATACGCACAGTCAGTGCTGGGAATCTCAGTCCTGTTATACACACACAGTCATTGATGGGAAACTCAGTCCTGTTATACACACACAGTCAGTGCTGGAACACTCAGTGCTGTTACACACACACAGTCAGTGCTGGGACACTCAGTCTTGTTATAGACTCACAGTCAGTGCCGAGACACTCAGTCATGTTACACACACACAGTCAGTGCTAGGACACTCAGTCCTGTTATACAAACACTTTCAGTGCTGGGACACTCAGTCCTGTTAAACACACACAGTCAGTGCTGGGACAGTGAGTCCTGTTATACACACACAGTCAGTGCTGGGACACTCAGTCCTGTTAAAAACACACAGTCAGTGCTGGGACAGTGAGTCCTGTTACACACACACAGTCAGTGCTGGGACAGTCAGTCCTTTTACACACACACAGTCAGTGCTGGGACACTCAGTCCTGTTATACACACACAGTCAGTGCTGGGACACTCAGTCCTGTTATACACACACACAGTCAGTGCTGGGACAATCAGTCCTGTTGTACACACACAGTCAGTGCTGGGACACTCAGTGCTGTTACACTCACAGTCAGTGCTGGGACACTCAGTCCTGTTATACACACACACAGTCAGTGCCGGGACACTCAGTCCTGCTACACACACACAGTCATTGGTGGGACACTCAGTCCTGTTATACACACACAGTCAGTGCTGGGACACTCAGTCCTGTTACACACACACTGTCAGTGCTGAGAACTCAGTCCTGTTATAAACACACAGTCAGTGCTGGGAGATTCAGTCCTGTTATACACTCACAGTCAGTGCTGGGACACTCAGTCCTGTTATACACACACAGTCAGTGCTGGGACACTCAGTCCAGTTATAAACACACAGCCAGTGCTGGGACACTCAGTCCTGTTATACACACACAGTCAGTGCTGGGATACTCAGTCCTTTTGTGCGCACACACAGTGAGTGCTGGGACACTCAGTCCTGTTATACTCACACAGTCAGTACTGGGACACTCAGTCCTGTTATACACACACAGTCAGTGCTGGGACACTTAGTCCTGCTACACACACACAGTCATTGGTGGGAAACTCATTCCTGTTATACACAAACAGTCAGTGCTGGGACACTCAGTCCTGTTACACACACACAGTCTGTGCTGAGAACTCAGTCCTGTTATAAACACACAGTCAGTGCAGGGACACTCAGTCCTGTTATACACTCACAGTCAGTGCTGGGACACTCAGTCCTGTTATACACACACAGTCAGTGCTGGGACACTCAGTCCTGTTATACACACACAGTCAGTGCTCAGACAATCAGTCCTGTTATACACACACAGTCAGTGCTGGGACACTCAGTCCTGTTATACACACACAGTCAGTGCTCGGACACTCAGTCCTGATATACACACACAGTCAGTGCTCGGACACTCAGTCCTGTTACACACACACAGTCAGTGCTGGGACACTCAGTCCTGTTATACACACACAGTCAGCGCTGGGACACTCAGTCCTGTTATACACACACAGTCAGTGCTGGGACACTCAGTCCTGTTACACACACACAGTCAGTGCTCGGACACTCAGTGCTGTTATATACAGACAGTCAATGCTGGGACACTCAGTCTTGTTACACACACACAGTCAGTGCTGGGACACTCAGTCCTGCTACACTCACACAGTCAGTGCTTGGACACTCAGTCCTGTTAACCACTCACAGTCAGTGCTGGGACACTCAGTCCTGCTACAAACACACAGACAGTGCTGGGACACTCAGACCTATTATACACTCACAGACAGTGCTGGGACATTCAGTCCTGTTACACACACACAGTCAGTGCCTGGACAATCAGTCCTGTTATACACACACAGTCACTGCTGGGACACTTAGTCCTGTTATACACACACAGTCAGTGCTGGGACACTCAGTCCTGTTATACACACACGGTTAGTGCTGGGACACTCAGTTCGTGTTATACACACACAGTCAGTGCTGGGACACTCAGTCCTGTTATACACACACAGTCAGTGCTGGGACATTCAGTCCTCTTATATACACACAGTCAGTGCTGGAACACTCAGTCCTTTTATTCACACACAGTCTCTGCTGGGACACTCAGTCCTGTTATACACACACAGTCAGTGCTGGGACACCCAGTCCTGTTATACACACACAGTCAGTGCTGGGACACACAGTCCTGTTACACACACACAGTCAGTGCTGGGACACTCCTTCCTGTTATACACACACAGTCAGTGCTGGGACACCCAGTCCTGTTTCACACACACATTCAGTGCTGGGACACTCAGTCCTGTTACACACACACAGTCAGTTCTGGGACACTCAGTCCTGTTATACAAACACAGTCAGTGCTGGGACAATCAGTCCTGTTATACACACACAGTCAGTGCTGGGACACTCAGTCCTGTTATACACACACAGTCAGTGCTAGGACACTCAGTCCTGTTATACACACACTGTCAGTGCTGGGTCACTCAGTCCTGTTACACACACACAGTCAGTGCTGAGAACTCAGTCCTGTTATAAACACACAGTCAGTGCTGGGAGACTCAGTCCAGTTATACACTCACAGTCAGTGCTGGGACACTCAGTCCTGTTATACACACACAGTCAGTGCTGGGACACTCAGTCCAGTTATAAACACACAGCCAGTGCTGGGACACTCAGTCCTGTTATACACACACAGTCAGTGCTGGGATACTCAGTCCTTTTGTGCGCACACACAGTGAGTGCTGGGACACTCAGTCCTGTTATACTCACACAGTCAGTACTGGGACACTCAGTCCTGTTATACACACACAGTCAGTGCTGGGACACTAAGTCCTGCTACACACACACAGTCATTGGTGGGACACTCAGTCCTGTTATACACAAACAGTCAGTGCTGGGACACTCAGTCCAGTTATAAACACACAGTCAGTGCTGGGACACTCAGTCCTGTTATACACACACAGTCAGTGCTGGGATACTCAGTCCTTTTGTACACACACACACAGTGAGTGCTGGGACACTCAGTCCTGTTATACTCACACAGTCAGTGCTGGGATACTCAGTCCTTTTGTGCGCACACACAGTGAGTGCTGGGACACTCAGTCCTGTTATACTCACACAGTCAGTACTGGGACACTCAGTCCTGTTATACACACACAGTCAGTGCTGGGACACTAAGTCCTGCTACACACACACAGTCATTGGTGGGACACTCAGTCCTGTTATACACAAACAGTCAGTGCTGGGACACTCAGTCCTGTTACACACACACAGTCTGTGCTGAGAACTCAGTCCTGTTATAAACACACAGTCAGTGCAGTGACACTCAGTCCTGTTATACACTCACAGTCAGTTCTGGGACACTCAGTCCTGTTATACACACACAGTCAGTGCTGGGACACTCAGTCCTGTTATACACACACAGTCAGTGCTCAGACAATCAGTCCTGTTATACACACACAGTCAGTGCTGGGACACTCAGTCCTGTTATACACACACAGTCAGTGCTCGGACACTCAGTCCTGATATACACACACAGTCAGTGCTCGGACACTCAGTCCTGTTACACACACACAGTCAGTGCTGGGACACTCAGTCCTGTTATACACACACAGTCAGCGCTGGGACACTCAGTCCTGTTATACACACACAGTCAGTGCTGGGACACTCAGTCCTGTTACACACACACAGTCAGTGCTCGGACACTCAGTGCTGTTATATACAGACAGTCAATGCTGGGACACTCAGTCCTGTTACACACACACAGTCAGTGCTGGGACACTCAGTCCTGCTACACTCACACAGTCAGTGCTTGGACACTCAGTCCTGTTAACCACTCACAGTCAGTGCTGGGACACTCAGTCCTGCTACAAACACACAGACAGTGCTGGGACACTCAGACCTATTATACACTCACAGACAGTGCTGGGACATTCAGTCCTGTTACACACACACAGTCAGTGCCTGGACAATCAGTCCTGTTATACACACACAGTCACTGCTGGGACACTTAGTCCTGTTATACACACACAGTCAGTGCTGGGACACTCAGTCCTGTTATACACACACGGTTAGTGCTGGGACACTCAGTCCTGTTATACACACACAGTCAGTGCTGGGACACTCAGTCCTGTTATACACACACAGTCAGTGCTGGGACATTCAGTCCTCTTATATACACACAGTCAGTGCTGGAACACTCAGTCCTTTTATTCACACACAGTCTCTGCTGGGACACTCAGTCCTGTTATACACACACAGTCAGTGCTGGGACACCCAGTCCTGTTATACACACACAGTCAGTGCTGGGACACACAGTCCTGTTACACACACACAGTCAGTGCTGGGACACTCCTTCCTGTTATACACACACAGTCAGTGCTGGGACACCCAGTCCTGTTTCACACACACATTCAGTGCTGGGACACTCAGTCCTCTTACACACACACAGTCAGTTCTGGGACACTCAGTCCTGTTATACACACACAGTCAGTGCTGGGACAATCAGTCCTGTTATACACACACAGTCAGTGCTGGGACACTCAGTCCTGTTATACACACACAGTCAGTGCTAGGACACTCAGTCCTGTTATACACACACTGTCAGTGCTGGGTCACTCAGTCCTGTTATACACAAACAGTCAGTGCTGTGACACTCAGTCCTGTTACACACACAGTCTGTGCTCGGACACTCAGTCCTGTTATACACAAACAGTCAGTACTGGGACACGTAGTGCTGTTATACACAGACAGTCAATGCTGGGACACTCAGTCCTGTTATACACACATTGTCAGTGCTGGGACACTCAGTCCTGTTATACACACACAGTCAGTGCTGGGACACTCAGTCCTGTTATACACACACACTCAGTGTGGGGACACTCAGTCATGTTACACACACACAGTCAGTGCGGGATGAATCAGTCCTGTTACACACACACAGTCAGTGCTGGGACATGCAGACCTGTTATGCACGCAGGTGAGTGCTGGCACACTGAGTCCTGTTATACACACACTGTCAGTGCTGGGACAATCAGTCCTGTTAGACACACACAGTCAGTGCTGGGAAACTCAGTCCTGTTATACAGACACAGTCAGTTCTGAGACACTCAGTCCTGTGATACACAGACAGTAAGTTCTGAGACACTCAGTCCTGTTATGCACACAAAGTCAGTGCATGGGACAAACAGTCCTGTGATACAAACACAGTCATTGCAGGGACACTCAGTCCTGCTATAGACACACAGTCAGTTCTCGGACTCTCATTCCTGTTATATACAAACAGTCAGTGCTGGGACTCTCAGTCCTGTTATACACACACAGTCAGTGCTGGGACACTCAGTCCTGTTACACACACAGTCAGTGCTGGGACACTCAGTCCTATTATACACACACAGTCAGTGCTGGGACACTCAGTCCTGTTATACACACACAGTCAGTGCTGGGACACTCAGTCCTGTTATACACACACACAGTCAGTGCTGGGACACTCAGTCCTGTTGTACACACACAGTCAGTGCTGGGACACTCAGTGCTGTTACACACACAGTCAGTGCTGGGACACTCAGTCCTGTTATACACACACACAGTCAGTGCCGGGACACTCAGTCCTGCTACAAACACACAGTCATTGGTGGGACACTCAGTCCTGTTATACACACACAGTCAGTGCTGGGACACTCAGTCCTGTTACACACACACAGTCAGAGCTGAGAACTCAGTCCTGTTATAAACACACAGACAGTGCTGGAACACTCAGTCCTGTTATACACTCACAGTCAGTGCTGGGACACTCAGTCCTGTTATACACACACAGTCAGTGCTGGGACACTCAGTCCAGTTATAAACACACAGTCAGTGCTGGGACACTCAGTCCTGTTATACACACACAGTCAGTGCTGGGATACTCAGTCCTTTTGTACACACACACACAGTGAGTGCTGGGACACTCAGTCCTGTTATACTCACACAGTCAGTACTGGGACACTCAGTCCTGTTATACACACACAGTCAGTGCTGGGACACTCAGTCCTGCTACACACACAGAGTCATTGGTGGGACACTCAGTCCTGTTATACACAAACAGTCAGTGCTGGGACACTCAGTCCTGTTACACACACACAGTCAGTGCTGAGAACTCAGTCCTGTTATAAACACACAGTCAGTGCTGGGACACTCAGTCCTGTTATACACTCACAGTCAGTGCTGGGACACTCAGTCCTGTTATACACGCACAGTCAGTGCTGGGACACTCAGTCCTGTTATACACACACAGTCAGTGCTCAGACACTCAGTCCTGTTAAACACACACAGTCAGTGCTGGGACACTCAGTCCTGTTATACACACACAGTCAGTGCTCGGACACTCAGTCCTGTTATACACACACAGTCAGTGCTCGGACACTCAGTGCTGTTACACACACACAGTCAGTGCTGGGATACTCAGTCCTGTTATACACACACAGTCAGTGCTGGGAGACTCAGTCCTGTTATACACACACAGTCATTGCTGGGACACTCAGTCCTGTTACACACACACAGTCAGTGCAGGAACACTCAGTCCTGTTACACACACACAGTCAGTGCTGGGACACTCAGTCCTGTTACACACACACAGTCAGTGCTTGCACACTCAGTCCTGTTATCCACTCACAGTCAGTGCTGGGACACTCAGTCCTGCTACGAACACACAGTCAGTGCTGGGACACTCAGTCCTATTATACACTCACAGTCAGTGCTGGGACATTCAGTCCTGTTACACACACACAGTCAGTGCCTGGACACTCAGTCCTATTATACACACACAGTCAGTGCTGGGACACCCAATCCTGTTATACACACACAGTCAGTGCTGGGACACTCAGTCGTGTTATACACACACAGTCAGTGCTGGGACACTCAGTCCTGTTATACACACACAGTCAGTGCTGGGACATTCAGTCCTGTTATATACACACAGTCAGTGCTTGAACACTAAGTCCTTTTATACACACACAGTCACTGCTGGGACACTCAGTCCTGTTATACACACACAGTCAGTGCTGGGACACCCAGTCCTGTTATACACACACAGTCAGTGCTGGGACACTCAGTCCTGTTACACACACACAGTCAGTGCTGGGACACTCCTTCCTGTTATACACACACAGTCAGTGCTGGGACAACCATTCCTGTTTCACACACACATTCAGTGCTGGGACACTCAGTCCTGTTACACACACAAAGTCAGTGCTGGGACACTCAGTCCTGTTATACACACACAGTCAGTGCTGGGACAATCAGTCCTGTTATACACACACAGTCAGTGCTGGGACACTCAGTCCTGTTATACACACACAGTCAGTGCTAGGACACTCAGTCCTGTTATACACACACAGTCAGTGCTGGGACACTCAGTCCTGTTATACACAAACAGTCAGTGCTGTGACACTCAGTCCTGTTACACACACAGTCTGTGCTCGGACACTCAGTCCTGTTATACACAAACAGTCAGTGCTGGGACACTCAGTGCTGTTATATACAGACAGTCAATGCTGGGACACTCAGTCCTGTTATACACACATTGTCAGTGCTGGGACACTCAGTCCTGTTATACACACACAGTCAGTGCTGGGACACTCAGTCCTGTTATACACACACACTCAGTGTGGGGACACTCAGTCATGTTACACACACACAGTCAGTGCTGGATGAATCAGTCCTGTTACACACACACAGTCAGTGCTGGGACATGCAGTCCTGTTATGCACGCACGGTGAGTGCTGGCACACTGAGTCCTGTTATACACACACTGTCAGTGCTGGGACAATCAGTCCTGTTAGACACACACAGTCAGTGCTGGGACACTCAGTCCTGTTATACACACACAGTAAGTTCTGAGACACTCAGTCCTGTTATACACACACAGTCAGTGCTGGGACAAACAGTCCTGTGATACAAACACAGTCATTGCAGGGATACTCAGTCCTGTTATAGACACACAGTCAGTTCTCGGACTCCCACCCGCCTTTTTTTTTCAATAATTTATCTAGATTCTTCTTTCCCCACCTATTTCCATTATTTTTAAATCTAAAACTAAAACCTTTAGTCTTTCCACCCCACCCCCACTAGAGCTGTACTTTGAATATCCTGTCTTGCATTCTTAATTAGCACTTTTCTCAGACAAAGACCACCACCTTCAACACCTCTTTGACCCTTTTGTCTCTGACATCTTTTGATTATCTGCTCACACCACACCCTCAATGTGTCTCTTCCCCCCCACCCACCTTAAACCAATTTATATTTCTCCCTTGTTGAAACTATGCTTCAGTTCTGCTGAAGGGCCATGAGGGTTCGAAACGTTGACTGATTTCTTCTCCGCCGATGCTGCCAGACTTGCTGAGTTTTTCCAGGTAATTCTGTTTTTATTTTGTCTCGGACTCTCATTCCTGTTAAAAACAAACAGTCAGTGCTGGGACTCTCAGTCCTGTTATACACACACAGTCAGTGCTGGGACACTCAGTCCTGTTACACACACAGTCAGTGGTGGGACACTCAGTCCTGTTATACACACATAGTCAGTGCTCGGACACTCAGTCCTGTTATACACACACAGTCAGTGGTGGGACACTCAGTCCTGTTATACACACATAGTCAGTGCTCGGACACTCAGTCCTGTTATACACAAACAGTCAGCGCTGGGACACTCATTCCTGTTATAAACACACAGTCAGTGCTGGGACACTCAGTGCTGTTACACACACATAGTCAGTGCTGGGACACTCATTCCTGTTATACACACACAGTCAGTGCTGACACACTCAGTCCTGTTATAAACACACAGTCAGTGCTGGGAAACTCAGTCCTGTTATACACACACAGTCAGTGCTGGGACAGTCAGTCCAATTATACACACGCACAGTCAGTGCAGGGACACTCAGTCCTGTTACAAACACACAGTCACTGCTGGGACACTCAGTCCTGTTATACACACACAGTCAGTGCTGGGACAATCAGTCCTGTTATACACACGCAGTCAGTGCTGGGACACTCAGTCCTGTTACACACACACAGTCAGTGCTGGGACACTCAGTCCTGTTAACCACTCACAGTCAGTGCTGGGACACTCAGTCCTGCTACAAACACACAGACAGTGCTGGGACACTCAGTCCTATTATACACTCACAGACAGTGCTGGGACATTCAGTCCTGTTACACACACACAGTCAGTGCCTGGACACTCAGTCCTGTTATACACACACAGTCACTGCTGGGACACTTAGTCCTGTTATACACACACAGTCAGTGCTGGGACACTCAGTCCTGTTATACACACACGGTTAGTGCTGGGACACTCAGTCGTGTTATACACACACAGTCAGTGCTGGGACACTCAGTCCTGTTATACACACACAGTCAGTGCTGGGACATTCAGTCCTCTTATATACACACAGTCAGTGCTGGAACACTCAGTCCTTTTATTCACACACAGTCACTGCTGGGACACTCAGTCCTGTTATACACACACAGTCAGTGCTGGGACACCCAGTCCTGTTATACACACACAGTCAGTGCTGGGACACTCAGTCCTGTTACACACACACAGTCAGTGCTGGGACACTCCTTCCTGTTATACACACACAGTCAGTGCTGGGACACCCAGTCCTGTTTCACACACACATTCAGTGCTGGGACACTCAGTCCTGTTACACACACACAGTCAGTTCTGGGACACTCAGTCCTGTTATACACACACAGTCAGTGCTGGGACAATCAGTCCTGTTATACACACACAGTCAGTGCTGGGACACTCAGTCCTGTTATACACACACAGTCAGTGCTAGGACACTCAGTCCTGTTATACACACACAGTCAGTGCTGGGACACTCAGTCCTGTTATACACAAACAGTCAGTGCTGTGACACTCAGTCCTGTTACACACACAGTCTGTGCTCGGACACTCAGTCCTGTTATACACAAACAGTCAGTGCTGGGACACTCAGTGCTGTTATATACAGACAGTCAATGCTGGGACACTCAGTCCTGTTATACACACATTGTCAGTGCTGGGACACTCAGTCCTGTTATACACACACAGTCAGTGCTGGGACACTCAGTCCTGTTATACACACACACTCAGTGTGGGGACACTCAGTCATGTTACACACACACAGTCAGTGCTGGATGAATCAGTCCTGTTAGACACACACAGTCAGTGCTGGGAAACTCAGTCCTGTTATACAGACACAGTCAGTTCTGAGACACTCAGTCCTGTGATACACAGACAGTAAGTTCTGAGACACTCAGTCCTGTTATGCACACACAGTCAGTGCTGGGACAAACAGTCCTGTGATACAAACACAGTCATTGCAGGGACACTCAGTCCTGTTATAGACACACAGTCAGTTCTCGGACTCTCATTCCTGTTATATACAAACAGTCAGTGCTGGGACTCTCAGTCCTGTTATACACACACAGTCAGTGCTGGGACACTCAGTCCTGTTACACACACAGTCAGTGCTGGGACACTCAGTCCTATTATAC
This sequence comes from Cetorhinus maximus, assembly GCF_964194155.1. NCBI lineage: Eukaryota > Metazoa > Chordata > Chondrichthyes > Lamniformes > Cetorhinidae > Cetorhinus > Cetorhinus maximus. Next base: position 77,994 of record NW_027596829.1, read on the forward strand.
ACACACAGTGAGTGCTGGGACACTCAGTCCTGTAATACACACACAGTCAGTGCTGGGACACTCAGTCCTGTTATACACACACACAGTCAGTGCAGGGACACTCAGTCCTGTTGTACACACACAGTCAGTGCTGGACACTCAGTGCTGTTACACACACAGTCAGTGCTGGGACACTCAGTCCTGTTATACACACACACAGTCAGTGCCGGGACACTCAGTCCTGCTACACACACACAGTCATTGGTGGGACACTCAGTCCTGCTATACAAACACAGTCAGTATTGGGACACTCAGTCCTGTTACACACACACAGTCAGTGCTGAGAACTCAGTCCTGTTATAAACACACAGTCAGTGCTGGGACACTCAGTCCTGTTATACATACACAGTCAGTGCTGGGATACTCAGTCCTTTTGTACACACACACAGTGAGTGCTGGGACACTCAGTCCTGTTATACTCACACAGTCAGTACTGGGACACTCAGTACTGTTATACACACACAGTCAGTGCTGGGACACTCAGTCCTGCTACACACACAGAGTCATTGGTGGGACACTCAGTCCTGTTATACACAAACAGTCAGTGCTTGGACAATCAGTCCTGTTACACAAACACAGTCAGTGCTGAGAACTCAGTCCTGTTATAAACACACAGTCAGTGCTGGGACACTCAGTCCTGTTATACACTCACAGTCAGTGCTGGGACACTCAGTCCTGTTATACACACACAGTCAGTGCTGGGACACTCAGTCCTGTTATACACACACAGTCAGTGATGTGACACTCAGTCCTGTTATACACACATTCAGTGCTGGGACACTCAGTCCTGTTAAACACACACAGTCAGTGCTGGGACACTCAGTCCTGTTATACACACACAGTCAGTGCTCGGACACTCAGTCCTGTTATACACACACAGTCAGTGCTCGGACACTCAGTGCTGTTACACACACACAGTCAGTGCTGGGATACTCAGTCCTGTTATACACACACAGTCAGTGCTGGGAGACTCAGTCCTGTTATACACACACAGTCAGTGCTGGGACACTCAGTCCTGTTACACACACACAGTCAGTGCAGGAACACTCAGTCCTGTTACACACACACAGTCAGTGGTGGGACACTCAGTCCTGCTACACACACACAGTCAGTGCTTGCACACTCAGTCCTGTTATCCACTCACAGTCAGTGCTGGGACACTCAGTCCTGCTACGAACACACAGTCAGTGCTGGGACACTCAGTCCTATTATACACTCACAGTCAGTGCTGGGACATTCAGTCCTGTTACACACACACAGTCAGTGCCTGGACACTCAGTCCTGTTATACACACACAGTCAGTGCTGGGACACCCAATCCTGTTATACACACACAGTCAGTGCTGGGACACTCAGTCGTGTTATACACACACAGTCAGTGCTGGGACACTCAGTCCTGTTATACACACACAGTCAGTGCTGGGACATTCAGTCCTCTTATATACACACAGTCAGTGCTGGAACACTAAGTCCTTTTATACACACACAGTCACTGCTGGGACACTCAGTCCTGTTATACACACACAGTCAGTGCTGGGACACCCAGTCCTGTTATACACACACAGTCAGTGCTGGGACACTCAGTCCTGTTACACACACACAGTCAGTGCTGGGACACTCCTTCCTGTTATACACACACAGTCAGTGCTGGGACAACCAGTCCTGTTTCACACACACATTCAGTGCTGGGACACTCAGTCCTGTTACACACACAATGTCAGTGCTGGGACACTCAGTCCTGTTATACACACACAGTCAGTGCTGGGACAATCAGTCCTGTTATACACACAAAGTCAGTGCTGGGACACTCAGTCCTGTTATACACACACAGTCAGTGCTAGGACACTCAGTCCTGTTATACACACACAGTCAGTGCTGGGACACTCAGTCCTGTTATACACAAACAGTCAGTGCTGTGACACTCAGTCCTGTTACACACACAGTCTGTGCTCGGACACTCAGTCCTGTTATACACAAACAGTCAGTGCTGGGACACTCAGTGCTGTTATATACAGACAGTCAATGCTGGGACACTCAGTCCTGTTATACACACACAGTCAGTGCTGGGACACTCAGTCCTGTTATACACACACACTCAGTGTGGGGACACTCAGTCATGTTACACACACACAGTCAGTGCTGGATGAATCAGTCCTGTTACACACACACAGTCAGTGCTGGGATATGCAGTCCTGTTATGCACGCACGGTGAGTGCTGGCACACTGAGTCCTGTTATACACACACTGTCAGTGCTGGGACAATCAGTCCTGTTAGACACACACAGTCAGTGCTGGGACACTCAGTCCTGTTATACACACACAGTCAGTTCTGAGGCACTCAGTCCTGTTATACACACACAGTAAGTTCTGAGACACTCAGTCCTGTTATACACACACAGTCAGTGCTGGGACAAACAGTCCTGTGATACAAACACAGTCATTGCAGGGATACTCAGTCCTGTTATAGACACACAGTCAGTTCTCGGACTCCCACCCGCCTTTTTTTTTCAATAATTTATATAGATTCTTCTTTCCCCACCTATTTCCATTATTTTTAAATCTAAAACTAAAACCATTAGTCTTTCCACCCCACCCCCACTAGAGCTGTACTTTGAATATCCTGTCTTGCATTCTTAATTAGCACTTTTCTCAGACAAAGACCACCACCTTCAACACCTCTTTGACCCTTTTGTCTCTGACATCTTTTGATTATCTGCTCACACCACACCCTCAATGTGTCTCTTCCCCCCCACCCACCTTAAACCAATTTATATTTCTCCCTTGTTGAAACTATGCTTCAGTTCTGCTGAAGGGCCATGAGGGCTCGAAACGTTGACTGATTTCTTCTCCGCCGATGCTGCCAGACTTGCTGAGTTTTTCCAGGTAATTCTGTTTTTATTTTGTCTCGGACTGTCATTCCTGTTATATACAAACAGTCAGTGCTGGGACTCTCAGTCCTGTTATACACACACAGTCAGTGCTGGGACACTCAGTCCTGTTACACACACAGTCAGTGGTGGGACACTCAGTCCTGTTATACACACATAGTCAGTGCTCGGACACTCAGTCCTGTTATACACAAACAGTCAGCGCTGGGACACTCATTCCTGTTATAAACACACAGTCAGTGCTGGGACACTCAGTGCTGTTACACACACATAGTCAGTGCTGGGACACTCATTCCTGTTATACACACACAGTCAGTGCTGACACACTCAGTCCTGTTATAAACACACAGTCAGTGCTGGGAAACTCAGTCCTGTTATACACACACGGTCAGTGCTGGGACAGTCAGTCCAATTATACACACGCACAGTCAGTGCAGGGACACTCAGTCCTGTTACAAACACACAGTCACTGCTGGGACACTCAGTCCTGTTATACACACACAGTCAGTGCTGGGACAATCAGTCCTGTTATACACACGCAGTCAGTGCTGGGACACTCAGTCCTGTTACACACACACAGTCAGTGCTGGGACACTCAGTCCTGTTAACCACTCACAGTCAGTGCTGGGACACTCAGTCCTGCTACAAACACACAGACAGTGCTGGGACACTCAGTCCTATTATACACTCACAGACAGTGCGGGGACATTCAGTCCTGTTACACACACACAGTCAGTGCCTGGACACTCAGTCCTGTTATACACACACAGTCACTGCTGGGACACTTAGTCCTGTTATACACACACAGTCAGTGCTGGGACACTCAGTCCTGTTATACACACACGGTTAGTGCTGGGACACTCAGTCGTGTTATACACACACAGTCAGTGCTGGGACACTCAGTCCTGTTATACACACACAGTCAGTGCTGGGACATTCAGTCCTCTTATATACACACAGTCAGTGCTGGAACACTCAGTCCTATTATTCACACACAGTCACTGCTGGGACACTCAGTCCTGTTATACACACACAGTCAGTGCTGGGACACCCAGTCCTGTTATACACAAACAGTCAGTGCTGGGACACTCAGTCCTGTTACACACACACAGTCAGTGCTGGGACACTCCTTCCTGTTATACACACACAGTCAGTGCTGGGACACCCAGTCCTGTTTCACACACACATTCAGTGCTGGGACACTCAGTCCTGTTACACACACACAGTCAGTTCTGGGACACTCAGTCCTGTTATACACACACAGTCAGTGCTGGGACAATCAGTCCTGTTATACACACACAGTCAGTGCTGGGACACTCAGTCCTGTTATACACACACAGTCAGTGCTAGGACACTCAGTCCTGTTATACACACACAGTCAGTGCTGGGACACTCAGTCCTGTTATACACAAACAGTCAGTGCTGTGACACTCAGTCCTGTTACACACACAGTCTGTGCTCGGACACTCAGTCCTGTTATACACAAACAGTCAGTGCTGGGACACTCAGTGCTGTTATATACAGACAGTCAATGCTGGGACACTCAGTCCTGTTATACACACATTGTCAGTGCTGGGACACTCAGTCCTGTTATACACACACAGTCAGTGCTGGGACACTCAGTCCTGTTATACACACAAACTCAGTGTGGGGACACTCAGTCATGTTACACACACACAGTCAGTGCTGGATGAATCAGTCCTGTTAGACACACACAGTCAGTGCTGGGAAACTCAGTCCTGTTATACAGACACAGTCAGTTCTGAGACACTCAGTCCTGTGATACACAGACAGTAAGTTCTGAGACACTCAGTCCTGTTATGCACACACAGTCAGTGCTGGGACAAACAGTCCTGTGATACAAACACAGTCATTGCAGGGACACTCAGTCCTGTTATATACACACAGTCAGTTCTCGGACTCTCATTCCTGTTATATACAAACAGTCAGTGCTGGGACTCTCAGTCCTGTTATACACACACAGTCAGTGCTGGGACACTCAGTCCTGTTACACACACAGTCAGTGCTGGGACACTCAGTCCTATTATACACACACAGTGAGTGCTGGGACACTCAGTCCTGTTATACACACACAGTCAGTGCTGGAACACTCAGTCCTGTTATACACACACACAGTCAGTGCAGGGACACTCAGTCCTGTTGTACACACACAGTCAGTGCTGGGACAAACAGTCCTGTGATACAAACACAGTCATTGCAGGGATACTCAGTCCTGTTATAGACACACAGTCAGTTCTCGGACTCCCACCCGCCTTTTTTTTTCAATAATTTATATAGATTCTTCTTTCCCCACCTATTTCCATTATTTTTAAATCTAAAACTAAAACCATTAGTCTTTCCACCCCACCCCCACTAGAGCTGTACTTTGAATATCCTGTCTTGCATTCTTAATTAGCACTTTTCTCAGACAAAGACCACCACCTTCAACACCTCTTTGACCCTTTTGTCTCTGACATCTTTTGATTATCTGCTCACACCACACCCTCAATGTGTCTCTTCCCCCCCACCCACCTTAAACCAATTTATATTTCTCCCTTGTTGAAACTATGCTTCAGTTCTGCTGAAGGGCCATGAGGGCTCGAAACGTTGACTGATTTCTTCTCCGCCGATGCTGCCAGACTTGCTGAGTTTTTCCAGGTAATTCTGTTTTTATTTTGTCTCGGACTCTCATTCCTGTTATATACAAACAGTCAGTGCTGGGACTCTCAGTCCTGTTATACACACACAGTCAGTGCTGGGACACTCAGTCCTGTTACACACACAGTCAGTGGTGGGACACTCAGTCCTGTTATACACACATAGTCAGTGCTCGGACACTCAGTCCTGTTATACACAAACAGTCAGCGCTGGGACACTCATTCCTGTTATAAACACACAGTCAGTGCTGGGACACTCAGTGCTGTTACACACACATAGTCAGTGCTGGGACACTCATTCCTGTTATACACACACAGTCAGTGCTGACACACTCAGTCCTGTTATAAACACACAGTCAGTGCTGGGAAACTCAGTCCTGTTATACACACACGGTCAGTGCTGGGACAGTCAGTCCAATTATACACACGCACAGTCAGTGCAGGGACACTCAGTCCTGTTACAAACACACAGTCACTGCTGGGACACTCAGTCCTGTTATACACACACAGTCAGTGCTGGGACAATCAGTCCTGTTATACACACGCAGTCAGTGCTGGGACACTCAGTCCTGTTACACACACACAGTCAGTGCTGGGACACTCAGTCCTGTTAACCACTCACAGTCAGTGCTGGGACACTCAGTCCTGCTACAAACACACAGACAGTGCTGGGACACTCAGTCCTATTATACACTCACAGACAGTGCGGGGACATTCAGTCCTGTTACACACACACAGTCAGTGCCTGGACACTCAGTCCTGTTATACACACACAGTCACTGCTGGGACACTTAGTCCTGTTATACACACACAGTCAGTGCTGGGACACTCAGTCCTGTTATACACACACGGTTAGTGCTGGGACACTCAGTCGTGTTATACACACACAGTCAGTGCTGGGACACTCAGTCCTGTTATACACACACAGTCAGTGCTGGGACATTCAGTCCTCTTATATACACACAGTCAGTGCTGGAACACTCAGTCCTATTATTCACACACAGTCACTGCTGGGACACTCAGTCCTGTTATACACACACAGTCAGTGCTGGGACACCCAGTCCTGTTATACACAAACAGTCAGTGCTGGGACACTCAGTCCTGTTACACACACACAGTCAGTGCTGGGACACTCCTTCCTGTTATACACACACAGTCAGTGCTGGGACACCCAGTCCTGTTTCACACACACATTCAGTGCTGGGACACTCAGTCCTGTTACACACACACAGTCAGTTCTGGGACACTCAGTCCTGTTATACACACACAGTCAGTGCTGGGACAATCAGTCCTGTTATACACACACAGTCAGTGCTGGGACACTCAGTCCTGTTATACACACACAGTCAGTGCTAGGACACTCAGTCCTGTTATACACACACAGTCAGTGCTGGGACACTCAGTCCTGTTATACACAAACAGTCAGTGCTGTGACACTCAGTCCTGTTACACACACAGTCTGTGCTCGGACACTCAGTCCTGTTATACACAAACAGTCAGTGCTGGGACACTCAGTGCTGTTATATACAGACAGTCAATGCTGGGACACTCAGTCCTGTTATACACACATTGTCAGTGCTGGGACACTCAGTCCTGTTATACACACACAGTCAGTGCTGGGACACTCAGTCCTGTTATACACACAAACTCAGTGTGGGGACACTCAGTCATGTTACACACACACAGTCAGTGCTGGATGAATCAGTCCTGTTAGACACACACAGTCAGTGCTGGGAAACTCAGTCCTGTTATACAGACACAGTCAGTTCTGAGACACTCAGTCCTGTGATACACAGACAGTAAGTTCTGAGACACTCAGTCCTGTTATGCACACACAGTCAGTGCTGGGACAAACAGTCCTGTGATACAAACACAGTCATTGCAGGGACACTCAGTCCTGTTATATACACACAGTCAGTTCTCGGACTCTCATTCCTGTTATATACAAACAGTCAGTGCTGGGACTCTCAGTCCTGTTATACACACACAGTCAGTGCTGGGACACTCAGTCCTGTTACACACACAGTCAGTGCTGGGACACTCAGTCCTATTATACACACACAGTGAGTGCTGGGACACTCAGTCCTGTTATACACACACAGTCAGTGCTGGAACACTCAGTCCTGTTATACACACACACAGTCAGTGCAGGGACACTCAGTCCTGTTGTACACACACAGTCAGTGCTGGACACTCAGTGCTGTTACACACACAGTCAGTGCTGGGACACTCAGTCCTGTTATACACACACACAGTCAGTGCCGGGACACTCAGTCCTGCTACACACACACAGTCATTGGTGGGACACTCAGTCCTGTTATACAAACACAGTCAGTGCTGGGACACTCAGTCCTGTTACACACACACAGTCAGTGCTGAGAACTCAGTCCTGTTATAAACACACAGTCAGTGCTGGGACACTCAGTCCTGTTATACACACACAGTCAGTGCTGGGATACTCAGTCCTTTTGTACACACACACAGTGAGTGCTGGGACACTCAGTCCTGTTATACTCACACAGTCAGTACTGGGACACTCAGTCCTGTTATACACACACAGTCAGTGCTGGGACACTCAGTCCTGCTACACACACAGAGTCATTGGTGGGACACTCAGTCCTGTTATACACAAACAGTCAGTGCTTGGACACTCAGTCCTGTTACACACACACAGTCAGTGCTGAGAACTCAGTCCTGTTATAAACACACAGTCAGTGCTGGGACACTCAGTCCTGTTATGCACACACAGTCAGTGCTGGGACACTCAGTCCTGTTATACACACACAGTCAGTGCTCAGACACTCAGTCCTGTTAAACACACACAGTCAGTGCTGGGACACTCAGTCCTGTTATACACACACACTCAGTGCTCGGACACTCAGTCCTGTTATACACACACAGTCAGTGCTCGGACACTCAGTGCTGTTACACACACACAGTCAGTGCTGAGAACTCAGTCCTGTTATAAACACACAGTCAGTGCTGGGACACTCAGTCCTGTTATACACACACAGTCAGTGCTGGGACACTCAGTCCTGTTATACACACACAGTCAGTGCTCAGACACTCAGTCCTGTTAAACACACACAGTCAGTGCTGGGACACTCAGTCCTGTTATACACACACAGTCAGTGCTCGGACACTCAGTCCTGTTATACACACACAGTCAGTGCTCGGACACTCAGTGCTGTTACACACACACAGTCAGTGCTGGGATACTCAGTCCTGTTATACACACACAGTCAGTGCTGGGAGACTCAGTCCTGTTATACACACACAGTCAGTGCTGGGACACTCAGTCCTGTTACACACACACAGTCAGTGCAGGAACACTCAGTCCTGTTACACACACACAGTCAGTGGTGAGACACTCAGTCCTGCTACACACACACAGTCAGTGCTTGCACACTCAGTCCTGTTATCCACTCACAGTCAGTGCTGGGACACTCAGTCCTGCTACGAACACACAGTCAGTGCTGGGACACTCAGTCCTATTATACACTCACAGTCAGTGCTGGGACATTCAGTCCTGTTACACACACACAGTCAGTGCCTGGACACTCAGTCCTGTTATACACACACAGTCAGTGCTGGGACACCCAATCCTGTTATACACACACAGTCAGTGCTGGGACACTCAGTCGTTTTATACACACACAGTCAGTGCTGGGACACTCAGTCCTGTTATGCACACACAGTCAGTGCTGGAACATTCAGTCCTCTTATATACACACAGTCAGTGCTGGAACACTAAGTCCTTTTATACACACACAGTCACTGCTGGGACACTCAGTCCTGTTATACACACACAGTCAGTGCTGGGACACCCAGTCCTGTTATACACACACAGTCAGTGCTGGGACACTGAGTCCTGTTACACACACACAGTCAGTGCTGGGACACTCCTTCCTGTTATACACACACAGTCAGTGCTGGGACAACCAGTCCTGTTATACACACACAGTCAGTGCTGGGACACTCAGTCCTGTTATACACACACAGTCAGTGCTGGGATACTCAGTCCTTTTGTACACACACACACAGTGAGTGCTGGGACACTCAGTCCTGTTATACTCACACAGTCAGTACTGGGACACTCAGTCCTGTTATACACACACAGTCAGTGCTGGGACACTCAGTCCTGCTACACACACAGAGTCATTGGTGGGACACTCAGTCCTGTTATACACAAACAGTCAGTGCTGGGACACTCAGTCCTGTTACACACACACAGTCAGTGCTGAGAACTCAGTCCTGTTATAAACACACAGTCAGTGCTGGGACACTCAGTCCTGTTATACACTCACAGTCAGTGCTGGGACACTCAGTCCTGTTATACACGCACAGTCAGTGCTGGGACACTCAGTCCTGTTATACACACACAGTCAGTGCTCAGACACTCAGTCCTGTTAAACACACACAGTCAGTGCTGGGACACTCAGTCCTGTTATACACACACAGTCAGTGCTCGGACACTCAGTCCTGTTATACACACACAGTCAGTGCTCGGACACTCAGTGCTGTTACACACACACAGTCAGTGCTGGGATACTCAGTCCTGTTATACACACACAGTCAGTGCTGGGAGACTCAGTCCTGTTATACACACACAGTCATTGCTGGGACACTCAGTCCTGTTACACACACACAGTCAGTGCAGGAACTCTCAGTCCTGTTACACACACACAGTCAGTGCTGGGACACTCAGTCCTGTTACACACACACAGTCAGTGCTTGCACACTCAGTCCTGTTATCCACTCACAGTCAGTGCTGGGACACTCAGTCCTGCTACGAACACACAGTCAGTGCTGGGACACTCAGTCCTATTATACACTCACAGTCAGTGCTGGGACATTCAGTCCTGTTACACACACACAGTCAGTGCCTGGACACTCAGTCCTATTATACACACACAGTCAGTGCTGGGACACCCAATCCTGTTATACACACACAGTCAGTGCTGGGACACTCAGTCGTGTTATACACACACAGTCAGTGCTGGGACACTCAGTCCTGTTATACACACACAGTCAGTGCTGGGACATTCAGTCCTGTTATATACACACAGTCAGTGCTTGAACACTAAGTCCTTTTATACACACACAGTCACTGCTGGGACACTCAGTCCTGTTATACACACACAGTCAGTGCTGGGACACCCAGTCCTGTTATACACACACAGTCAGTGCTGGGACACTCAGTCCTGTTACACACACACAGTCAGTGCTGGGACACTCCTTCCTGTTATACACACACAGTCAGTGCTGGGACAACCATTCCTGTTTCACACACACATTCAGTGCTGGGACACTCAGTCCTGTTACACACACAAAGTCAGTGCTGGGACACTCAGTCCTGTTATACACACACAGTCAGTGCTGGGACAATCAGTCCTGTTATACACACACAGTCAGTGCTGGGACACTCAGTCCTGTTATACACACACAGTCAGTGCTAGGACACTCAGTCCTGTTATACACACACAGTCAGTGCTGGGACACTCAGTCCTGTTATACACAAACAGTCAGTGCTGTGACACTCAGTCCTGTTACACACACAGTCTGTGCTCGGACACTCAGTCCTGTTATACACAAACAGTCAGTGCTGGGACACTCAGTGCTGTTATATACAGACAGTCAATGCTGGGACACTCAGTCCTGTTATACACACATTGTCAGTGCTGGGACACTCAGTCCTGTTATACACACACAGTCAGTGCTGGGACACTCAGTCCTGTTATACACACACACTCAGTGTGGGGACACTCAGTCATGTTACACACACACAGTCAGTGCTGGATGAATCAGTCCTGTTACACACACACAGTCAGTGCTGGGACATGCAGTCCTGTTATGCACGCACGGTGAGTGCTGGCACACTGAGTCCTGTTATACACACACTGTCAGTGCTGGGACAATCAGTCCTGTTAGACACACACAGTCAGTGCTGGGACACTCAGTCCTGTTATACACACACAGTAAGTTCTGAGACACTCAGTCCTGTTATACACACACAGTCAGTGCTGGGACAAACAGTCCTGTGATACAAACACAGTCATTGCAGGGATACTCAGTCCTGTTATAGACACACAGTCAGTTCTCGGACTCCCACCCGCCTTTTTTTTTCAATAATTTATCTAGATTCTTCTTTCCCCACCTATTTCCATTATTTTTAAATCTAAAACTAAAACCTTTAGTCTTTCCACCCCACCCCCACTAGAGCTGTACTTTGAATATCCTGTCTTGCATTCTTAATTAGCACTTTTCTCAGACAAAGACCACCACCTTCAACACCTCTTTGACCCTTTTGTCTCTGACATCTTTTGATTATCTGCTCACACCACACCCTCAATGTGTCTCTTCCCCCCCACCCACCTTAAACCAATTTATATTTCTCCCTTGTTGAAACTATGCTTCAGTTCTGCTGAAGGGCCATGAGGGCTCGAAACGTTGACTGATTTCTTCTCCGCCGATGCTGCCAGACTTGCTGAGTTTTTCCAGGTAATTCTGTTTTTATTTTGTCTCGGACTCTCATTCCTGTTAAAAACAAACAGTCAGTGCTGGGACTCTCAGTCCTGTTATACACACACAGTCAGTGCTGGGACACTCAGTCCTGTTACACACACAGTCAGTGGTGGGACACTCAGTCCTGTTATACACACATAGTCAGTGCTCGGACACTCAGTCCTGTTATACACACACAGTCAGTGGTGGGACACTCAGTCCTGTTATACACACATAGTCAGTGCTCGGACACTCAGTCCTGTTATACACAAACAGTCAGCGCTGGGACACTCATTCCTGTTATAAACACACAGTCAGTGCTGGGACACTCAGTGCTGTTACACACACATAGTCAGTGCTGGGACACTCATTCCTGTTATACACACACAGTCAGTGCTGACACACTCAGTCCTGTTATAAACACACAGTCAGTGCTGGGAAACTCAGTCCTGTTATACACACACAGTCAGTGCTGGGACAGTCAGTCCAATTATACACACGCACAGTCAGTGCAGGGACACTCAGTCCTGTTACAAACACACAGTCACTGCTGGGACACTCAGTCCTGTTATACACACACAGTCAGTGCTGGGACAATCAGTCCTGTTATACACACGCAGTCAGTGCTGGGACACTCAGTCCTGTTACACACACACAGTCAGTGCTGGGACACTCAGTCCTGTTAACCACTCACAGTCAGTGCTGGGACACTCAGTCCTGCTACAAACACACAGACAGTGCTGGGACACTCAGTCCTATTATACACTCACAGACAGTGCTGGGACATTCAGTCCTGTTACACACACACAGTCAGTGCCTGGACACTCAGTCCTGTTATACACACACAGTCACTGCTGGGACACTTAGTCCTGTTATACACACACAGTCAGTGCTGGGACACTCAGTCCTGTTATACACACACGGTTAGTGCTGGGACACTCAGTCGTGTTATACACACACAGTCAGTGCTGGGACACTCAGTCCTGTTATACACACACAGTCAGTGCTGGGACATTCAGTCCTCTTATATACACACAGTCAGTGCTGGAACACTCAGTCCTTTTATTCACACACAGTCACTGCTGGGACACTCAGTCCTGTTATACACACACAGTCAGTGCTGGGACACCCAGTCCTGTTATACACACACAGTCAGTGCTGGGACACTCAGTCCTGTTACACACACACAGTCAGTGCTGGGACACTCCTTCCTGTTATACACACACAGTCAGTGCTGGGACACCCAGTCCTGTTTCACACACACATTCAGTGCTGGGACACTCAGTCCTGTTACACACACACAGTCAGTTCTGGGACACTCAGTCCTGTTATACACACACAGTCAGTGCTGGGACAATCAGTCCTGTTATACACACACAGTCAGTGCTGGGACACTCAGTCCTGTTATACACACACAGTCAGTGCTAGGACACTCAGTCCTGTTATACACACACAGTCAGTGCTGGGACACTCAGTCCTGTTATACACAAACAGTCAGTGCTGTGACACTCAGTCCTGTTACACACACAGTCTGTGCTCGGACACTCAGTCCTGTTATACACAAACAGTCAGTGCTGGGACACTCAGTGCTGTTATATACAGACAGTCAATGCTGGGACACTCAGTCCTGTTATACACACATTGTCAGTGCTGGGACACTCAGTCCTGTTATACACACACAGTCAGTGCTGGGACACTCAGTCCTGTTATACACACACACTCAGTGTGGGGACACTCAGTCATGTTACACACACACAGTCAGTGCTGGATGAATCAGTCCTGTTAGACACACACAGTCAGTGCTGGGAAACTCAGTCCTGTTATACAGACACAGTCAGTTCTGAGACACTCAGTCCTGTGATACACAGACAGTAAGTTCTGAGACACTCAGTCCTGTTATGCACACACAGTCAGTGCTGGGACAAACAGTCCTGTGATACAAACACAGTCATTGCAGGGACACTCAGTCCTGTTATAGACACACAGTCAGTTCTCGGACTCTCATTCCTGTTATATACAAACAGTCAGTGCTGGGACTCTCAGTCCTGTTATACACACACAGTCAGTGCTGGGACACTCAGTCCTGTTACACACACAGTCAGTGCTGGGACACTCAGTCCTATTATACACACACAGTGAGTGCTGGGACACTCAGTCCTGTAATACACACACAGTCAGTGCTGGGACACTCAGTCCTGTTATACACACACACAGTCAGTGCAGGGACACTCAGTCCTGTTGTACACACACAGTCAGTGCTGGACACTCAGTGCTGTTACACACACAGTCAGTGCTGGGACACTCAGTCCTGTTATACACACACACAGTCAGTGCCGGGACACTCAGTCCTGCTACACACACACAGTCATTGTTGGGACACTCAGTCCTGCTATACAAACACAGTCAGTATTGGGACACTCAGTCCTGTTACACACACACAGTCAGTGCTGAGAACTCAGTCCTGTTATAAACACACAGTCAGTGCTGGGACACTCAGTCCTGTTATACATACACAGTCAGTGCTGGGATACTCAGTCCTTTTGTACACACACACAGTGAGTGCTGGGACACTCAGTCCTGTTATACTCACACAGTCAGTACTGGGACACTCAGTACTGTTATACACACACAGTCAGTGCTGGGACACTCAGTCCTGCTACACACACAGAGTCATTGGTGGGACACTCAGTCCTGTTATACACAAACAGTCAGTGCTTGGACAATCAGTCCTGTTACACAAACACAGTCAGTGCTGAGAACTCAGTCCTGTTATAAACACACAGTCAGTGCTGGGACACTCAGTCCTGTTATACACTCACAGTCAGTGCTGGGACACTCAGTCCTGTTATACACACACAGTCAGTGCTGGGACACTCAGTCCTGTTATACACACACAGTCAGTGCTCAGACACTCAGTCCTGTTAAACACACACAGTCAGTGCTGGGACACTCAGTCCTGTTATACACACACAGTCAGTGCTCGGACACTCAGTCCTGTTATACACACACAGTCAGTGCTCGGACACTCAGTGCTGTTACACACACACAGTCAGTGCTGGGATACTCAGTCCTGTTATACACACACAGTCAGTGCTGGGAGACTCAGTCCTGTTATACACACACAGTCAGTGCTGGGACACTCAGTCCTGTTACACACACACAGTCAGTGCAGGAACACTCAGTCCTGTTACACACACACAGTCAGTGGTGGGACACTCAGTCCTGCTACACACACACAGTCAGTGCTTGCACACTCAGTCCTGTTATCCACTCACAGTCAGTGCTGGGACACTCAGTCCTGCTACGAACACACAGTCAGTGCTGGGACACTCAGTCCTATTATACACTCACAGTCAGTGCTGGGACATTCAGTCCTGTTACACACACACAGTCAGTGCCTGGACACTCAGTCCTGTTATACACACACAGTCAGTGCTGGGACACCCAATCCTGTTATACACACACAGTCAGTGCTGGGACACTCAGTCGTGTTATACACACACAGTCAGTGCTGGGACACTCAGTCCTGTTATACACACACAGTCAGTGCTGGGACATTCAGTCCTCTTATATACACACAGTCAGTGCTGGAACACTAAGTCCTTTTATACACACACAGTCACTGCTGGGACACTCAGTCCTGTTATACACACACAGTCAGTGCTGGGACACCCAGTCCTGTTATACACACACAGTCAGTGCTGGGACACTCAGTCCTGTTACACACACACAGTCAGTGCTGGGACACTCCTTCCTGTTATACACACACAGTCAGTGCTGGGACAACCAGTCCTGTTTCACACACACATTCAGTGCTGGGACACTCAGTCCTGTTACACACACAATGTCAGTGCTGGGACACTCAGTCCTGTTATACACACACAGTCAGTGCTGGGACAATCAGTCCTGTTATACACACACAGTCAGTGCTGGGACACTCAGTCCTGTTATACACACACAGTCAGTGCTAGGACACTCAGTCCTGTTATACACACACAGTCAGTGCTGGGACACTCAGTCCTGTTATACACAAACAGTCAGTGCTGTGACACTCAGTCCTGTTACACACACAGTCTGTGCTCGGACACTCAGTCCTGTTATACACAAACAGTCAGTGCTGGGACACTCAGTGCTGTTATATACAGACAGTCAATGCTGGGACACTCAGTCCTGTTATACACACACAGTCAGTGCTGGGACACTCAGTCCTGTTATACACACACACTCAGTGTGGGGACACTCAGTCATGTTACACACACACAGTCAGTGCTGGATGAATCAGTCCTGTTACACACACACAGTCAGTGCTGGGATATGCAGTCCTGTTATGCACGCACGGTGAGTGCTGGCACACTGAGTCCTGTTATACACACACTGTCAGTGCTGGGACAATCAGTCCTGTTAGACACACACAGTCAGTGCTGGGACACTCAGTCCTGTTATACACACACAGTCAGTTCTGAGGCACTCAGTCCTGTTATACACACACAGTAAGTTCTGAGACACTCAGTCCTGTTATACACACACAGTCAGTGCTGGGACAAACAGTCCTGTGATACAAACACAGTCATTGCAGGGATACTCAGTCCTGTTATAGACACACAGTCAGTTCTCGGACTCCCACCCGCCTTTTTTTTTCAATAATTTATATAGATTCTTCTTTCCCCACCTATTTCCATTATTTTTAAATCTAAAACTAAAACCATTAGTCTTTCCACCCCACCCCCACTAGAGCTGTACTTTGAATATCCTGTCTTGCATTCTTAATTAGCACTTTTCTCAGACAAAGACCACCACCTTCAACACCTCTTTGACCCTTTTGTCTCTGACATCTTTTGATTATCTGCTCACACCACACCCTCAATGTGTCTCTTCCCCCCCACCCACCTTAAACCAATTTATATTTCTCCCTTGTTGAAACTATGCTTCAGTTCTGCTGAAGGGCCATGAGGGCTCGAAACGTTGACTGATTTCTTCTCCGCCGATGCTGCCAGACTTGCTGAGTTTTTCCAGGTAATTCTGTTTTTATTTTGTCTCGGACTCTCATTCCTGTTATATACAAACAGTCAGTGCTGGGACTCTCAGTCCTGTTATACACACACAGTCAGTGCTGGGACACTCAGTCCTGTTACACACACAGTCAGTGGTGGGACACTCAGTCCTGTTATACACACATAGTCAGTGCTCGGACACTCAGTCCTGTTATACACAAACAGTCAGCGCTGGGACACTCATTCCTGTTATAAACACACAGTCAGTGCTGGGACACTCAGTGCTGTTACACACACATAGTCAGTGCTGGGACACTCATTCCTGTTATACACACACAGTCAGTGCTGACACACTCAGTCCTGTTATAAACACACAGTCAGTGCTGGGAAACTCAGTCCTGTTATACACACACGGTCAGTGCTGGGACAGTCAGTCCAATTATACACACGCACAGTCAGTGCAGGGACACTCAGTCCTGTTACAAACACACAGTCACTGCTGGGACACTCAGTCCTGTTATACACACACAGTCAGTGCTGGGACAATCAGTCCTGTTATACACACGCAGTCAGTGCTGGGACACTCAGTCCTGTTACACACACACAGTCAGTGCTGGGACACTCAGTCCTGTTAACCACTCACAGTCAGTGCTGGGACACTCAGTCCTGCTACAAACACACAGACAGTGCTGGGACACTCAGTCCTATTATACACTCACAGACAGTGCGGGGACATTCAGTCCTGTTACACACACACAGTCAGTGCCTGGACACTCAGTCCTGTTATACACACACAGTCACTGCTGGGACACTTAGTCCTGTTATACACACACAGTCAGTGCTGGGACACTCAGTCCTGTTATACACACACGGTTAGTGCTGGGACACTCAGTCGTGTTATACACACACAGTCAGTGCTGGGACACTCAGTCCTGTTATACACACACAGTCAGTGCTGGGACATTCAGTCCTCTTATATACACACAGTCAGTGCTGGAACACTCAGTCCTATTATTCACACACAGTCACTGCTGGGACACTCAGTCCTGTTATACACACACAGTCAGTGCTGGGACACCCAGTCCTGTTATACACAAACAGTCAGTGCTGGGACACTCAGTCCTGTTACACACACACAGTCAGTGCTGGGACACTCCTTCCTGTTATACACACACAGTCAGTGCTGGGACACCCAGTCCTGTTTCACACACACATTCAGTGCTGGGACACTCAGTCCTGTTACACACACACAGTCAGTTCTGGGACACTCAGTCCTGTTATACACACACAGTCAGTGCTGGGACAATCAGTCCTGTTATACACACACAGTCAGTGCTGGGACACTCAGTCCTGTTATACACACACAGTCAGTGCTAGGACACTCAGTCCTGTTATACACACACAGTCAGTGCTGGGACACTCAGTCCTGTTATACACAAACAGTCAGTGCTGTGACACTCAGTCCTGTTACACACACAGTCTGTGCTCGGACACTCAGTCCTGTTATACACAAACAGTCAGTGCTGGGACACTCAGTGCTGTTATATACAGACAGTCAATGCTGGGACACTCAGTCCTGTTATACACACATTGTCAGTGCTGGGACACTCAGTCCTGTTATACACACACAGTCAGTGCTGGGACACTCAGTCCTGTTATACACACAAACTCAGTGTGGGGACACTCAGTCATGTTACACACACACAGTCAGTGCTGGATGAATCAGTCCTGTTAGACACACACAGTCAGTGCTGGGAAACTCAGTCCTGTTATACAGACACAGTCAGTTCTGAGACAC
This sequence comes from Cetorhinus maximus, assembly GCF_964194155.1. NCBI lineage: Eukaryota > Metazoa > Chordata > Chondrichthyes > Lamniformes > Cetorhinidae > Cetorhinus > Cetorhinus maximus. Next base: position 96,870 of record NW_027596829.1, read on the forward strand.
TCAGTCCTGTGATACACAGACAGTAAGTTCTGAGACACTCAGTCCTGTTATGCACACACAGTCAGTGCTGGGACAAACAGTCCTGTGATACAAACACAGTCATTGCAGGGACACTCAGTCCTGTTATATACACACAGTCAGTTCTCGGACTCTCATTCCTGTTATATACAAACAGTCAGTGCTGGGACTCTCAGTCCTGTTATACACACACAGTCAGTGCTGGGACACTCAGTCCTGTTACACACACAGTCAGTGCTGGGACACTCAGTCCTATTATACACACACAGTGAGTGCTGGGACACTCAGTCCTGTTATACACACACAGTCAGTGCTGGAACACTCAGTCCTGTTATACACACACACAGTCAGTGCAGGGACACTCAGTCCTGTTGTACACACACAGTCAGTGCTGGACACTCAGTGCTGTTACACACACAGTCAGTGCTGGGACACTCAGTCCTGTTATACACACACACAGTCAGTGCCGGGACACTCAGTCCTGCTACACACACACAGTCATTGGTGGGACACTCAGTCCTGTTATACAAACACAGTCAGTGCTGGGACACTCAGTCCTGTTACACACACACAGTCAGTGCTGAGAACTCAGTCCTGTTATAAACACACAGTCAGTGCTGGGACACTCAGTCCTGTTATACACACACAGTCAGTGCTGGGATACTCAGTCCTTTTGTACACACACACAGTGAGTGCTGGGACACTCAGTCCTGTTATACTCACACAGTCAGTACTGGGACACTCAGTCCTGTTATACACACACAGTCAGTGCTGGGACACTCAGTCCTGCTACACACACAGAGTCATTGGTGGGACACTCAGTCCTGTTATACACAAACAGTCAGTGCTTGGACACTCAGTCCTGTTACACACACACAGTCAGTGCTGAGAACTCAGTCCTGTTATAAACACACAGTCAGTGCTGGGACACTCAGTCCTGTTATGCACACACAGTCAGTGCTGGGACACTCAGTCCTGTTATACACACACAGTCAGTGCTCAGACACTCAGTCCTGTTAAACACACACAGTCAGTGCTGGGACACTCAGTCCTGTTATACACACACAGTCAGTGCTCGGACACTCAGTCCTGTTATACACACACAGTCAGTGCTCGGACACTCAGTGCTGTTACACACACACAGTCAGTGCTGAGAACTCAGTCCTGTTATAAACACACAGTCAGTGCTGGGACACTCAGTCCTGTTATACACACACAGTCAGTGCTGGGACACTCAGTCCTGTTATACACACACAGTCAGTGCTCAGACACTCAGTCCTGTTAAACACACACAGTCAGTGCTGGGACACTCAGTCCTGTTATACACACACAGTCAGTGCTCGGACACTCAGTCCTGTTATACACACACAGTCAGTGCTCGGACACTCAGTGCTGTTACACACACACAGTCAGTGCTGGGATACTCAGTCCTGTTATACACACACAGTCAGTGCTGGGAGACTCAGTCCTGTTATACACACACAGTCAGTGCTGGGACACTCAGTCCTGTTACACACACACAGTCAGTGCAGGAACACTCAGTCCTGTTACACACACACAGTCAGTGGTGAGACACTCAGTCCTGCTACACACACACAGTCAGTGCTTGCACACTCAGTCCTGTTATCCACTCACAGTCAGTGCTGGGACACTCAGTCCTGCTACGAACACACAGTCAGTGCTGGGACACTCAGTCCTATTATACACTCACAGTCAGTGCTGGGACATTCAGTCCTGTTACACACACACAGTCAGTGCCTGGACACTCAGTCCTGTTATACACACACAGTCAGTGCTGGGACACCCAATCCTGTTATACACACACAGTCAGTGCTGGGACACTCAGTCGTTTTATACACACACAGTCAGTGCTGGGACACTCAGTCCTGTTATGCACACACAGTCAGTGCTGGGACATTCAGTCCTCTTATATACACACAGTCAGTGCTGGAACACTAAGTCCTTTTATACACACACAGTCACTGCTGGGACACTCAGTCCTGTTATACACACACAGTCAGTGCTGGGACACCCAGTCCTGTTATACACACACAGTCAGTGCTGGGACACTGAGTCCTGTTACACACACACAGTCAGTGCTGGGACACTCCTTCCTGTTATACACACACAGTCAGTGCTGGGACAACCAGTCCTGTTTCACACACACATTCAGTGCTGGGACACTCAGTCCTGTTACACACACAATGTCAGTGCTGGGACACTCAGTCCTGTTATACACACACAGTCAGTGCTGGGACAATCAGTCCTGTTATACACACACAGTCAGTGCTGGGACACTCAGTCCTGTTATACACACACAGTCAGTGCTAGGACACTCAGTCCTGTTATACACACACAGTCAGTGCTGGGACACTCAGTCCTGTTATACACAAACAGTCAGTGCTGTGACACTCAGTCCTGTTACACACACAGTCTGTGCTCGGACACTCAGTCCTGTTATACACAAACAGTCAGTGCTGGGACACTCAGTGCTGTTATATACAGACAGTCAATGCTGGGACACTCAGTCCTGTTATACACACACAGTCAGTGCTGGGACACTCAGTCCTGTTATACACACACACTCAGTGTGGGGACACTCAGTCATGTTACACACACACAGTCAGTGCTGGATGAATCAGTCCTGTTACACACACACAGTCAGTGCTGGGACATGCAGTCCTGTTATGCACGCACGGTGAGTGCTGGCACACTGAGTCCTGTTATACACACACTGTCAGTGCTGGGACAATCAGTCCTGTTAGACACACACAGTCAGTGCTGGGACACTCAGTCCTGTTATACACACACAGTCAGTTCTGAGACACTCAGTCCTGTTATACACACACAGTAAGTTCTGAGACACTCAGTCCTGTTATACACACACAGTCAGTGCTGGGACAAACAGTCCTGTGATACAAACACAGTCATTGCAGGGACACTCAGTCCTGTTATATACAAACAGTCAGTGCTGGGACTCTCAGTCCTGTTATACACACACAGCCAGTGCTGGGAAACTCAGTCCTGTTATACACACACAGTCAGTGCTGGGACAGTCAGTCCTATTATACACACGCACAGTCAGTGCAGGGACACTCAGTCCTGTTACAAACACACAGTCACTGCTTGGACACTTTGTCCTGTTATACACACACAGTCAGTGCTGGGACACTCAGTCCTGTTATACACACACAGTCAGTGCTGGGAGACTCAGTCCTGTTATACACACACAGTCTGTGGTGGGAAAGTCAGTCCTGTTATACACACACAATCAGTGCTGGGACACTCAGTCCCGTTATACACACACAGTCAGTGCTGGGACACTCAGTCCTGTTATACAAACACACAGTCATTGCTCGGACTCTCACTCCTCTTGCACACACACAGTCAGTGCTGGGACACTCAGACCAGTTATACACACACAGTCAGTGCTGGGACACTCAGTTCTGTTACACACACAGTCAGTGCTGGGACACTCAGTCCTATTATACACACACAGTGAGTGCTGGGACACTCAGTCCTGTTATACACACACAGTCAGTGCTGGAACACTCAGTCCTGTTATACACACACACAGTCAGTGCAGGGACACTCAGTCCTGTTGTACACACACAGTCAGTGCTGGACACTCAGTGCTGTTACACACACAGTCAGTGCTGGGACACTCAGTCCTGTTATACACACACACAGTCAGTGCCGGGACACTCAGTCCTGCTACACACACACAGTCATTGGTGGGACACTCAGTCCTGTTATACAAACACAGTCAGTGCTGGGACACTCAGTCCTGTTACACACACACAGTCAGTGCTGAGAACTCAGTCCTGTTATAAACACACAGTCAGTGCTGGGACACTCAGTCCTGTTATACACACACAGTCAGTGCTGGGATACTCAGTCCTTTTGTACACACACACAGTGAGTGCTGGGACACTCAGTCCTGTTATACTCACACAGTCAGTACTGGGACACTCAGTCCTGTTATACACACACAGTCAGTGCTGGGACACTCAGTCCTGCTACACACACAGAGTCATTGGTGGGACACTCAGTCCTGTTATACACAAACAGTCAGTGCTGGGACACCCAGTCCTGTTACACACACACAGTCAGTGCTGAGAAATCAGTCCTGTTATAAACACACAGTCAGTGCTGGGACACTCAGTCCTGTTATACACTCACAGTCAGTGCTGGGACACTCAGTCCTGTTATACACACACAGTCAGTGCTGGGACACTCAGTCCTGTTATACAAACACAGTCAGTGCTCAGACACTCAGTCCTGTTAAACACACACAGTCAGTGCTGGGACACTCAGTCCTGTTATACACACACAGTCAGTGCTCGGACACTCAGTCCTGTTATACACACACAGTCAGTGCTCGGACACTCAGTGCTGTTACACACACACAGTCAGTGCTGGGATACTCAGTCCTGTTATACACACACAGTCAGTGCTGGGAGACTCAGTCCTGTTATACACACACAGTCAGTGCTGGGACACTCAGTCCTGTTACACACACACAGTCAGTGCAGGAGCATTCAGTCCTGTTACACACACACAGTCAGTGCTGGGACACTCAGTCCTGCTACACACACACAGTCAGTGCTTGCACACTCAGTCCTGTTATCCACTCACAGTCAGTGCTGGGACACTCAGTCCTGCTACGAACACACAGTCAGTGCTGGGACACTCAGTCCTATTATACACTCACAGTCAGTGCTGAGACATTCAGTCCTGTTACACACACACAGTCAGTGCCTAGACACTCAGTACTGTTATACACACACAGTCAGTGCTGGGACACCCAATCCTGTTATACACACACAGTCAGTGCTGGGACACTCAGTCGTGTTATACACACACAGTCAGTGCTGGGACACTCAGTCCTGTTATACACACACAGTCAGTGCTGGGACATTCAGTCCTCTTATATACACACAGTCAGTGCTGGAACACTAAGTCCTTTTATACACACACAGTCACTGCTGGGACACTCAGTCCTGTTATACACACACAGTCAGTGCTGGGACACCCAGTCCTGTTATACACACACAGTCAGTGCTGGGACACTCAGTCCTGTTACACACACACAGTCAGTGCTGGGACACTCCTTCCTGTTATACACACACAGTCAGTGCTGGGACAACCAGTCCTGTTTCACACACACATTCATTGCTGGGACACTCAGTCCTGTTACACACACAAAGTCAGTGCTGGGACACTCAGTCCTGTTATACACACACAGTCAGTGCTGGGACAATCAGTCCTGTTATACACACACAGTCAGTGCTGGGACACTCAGTCCTGTTATACAAACACAGTCAGTGCTAGGACACTCAGTACTGTTATACACACACAGTCAGTGCTGGGACACTCAGTCCTGTTATACACAAACAGTCAGTGCTGTTACACTCAGTCCTGTTACACACACAGTCTGCGCTCGGACACTCAGTCCTGTTATACACAAACAGTCAGTGCTGGGACACTCAGTGCTGTTATATACAGACAGTCAATGCTGGGACACTCAGTCCTGTTATACACACATTGTCAGTGCTGGGACACTCAGTCCTGTTATACACACACAGTCAGTGCTGGGACACTCAGTCCTGTTATACACACACACTCAGTGTGGGGACACTCAGTCATGTTACACACACACAGTCAGTGCTGGATGAATCAGTCCTGTTACACACACACAGTCAGTGCTGGGACATGCAGTCCTGTTATGCACGCACGGTGAGTGCTGGCACACTGAGTCCTGTTATACACACACTGTCAGTGCTGGGACAATCAGTCCTGTTAGACACACACAGTCAGTGCTGGGACACTCAGTCCTGTTATACACACACAGTCAGTTCTGAGACACTCAGTCCTGTTATACACACACAGTAAGTTCTGAGACACTCAGTCCTGTTATACACACACAGTCAGTGCTGGGACAAACAGTCCTGTGATACAAACACAGTCATTGCAGGGACACTCAGTCCTGTTATATACAAACAGTCAGTGCTGGGACTCTCAGTCCTGTTATACACACACAGCCAGTGCTGGGAAACTCAGTCCTGTTATACACACACAGTCAGTGCTGGGACAGTCAGTCCTATTATACACACGCACAGTCAGTGCAGGGACACTCAGTCCTGTTACAAACACACAGTCACTGCTTGGACACTTTGTCCTGTTATACACACACAGTCAGTGCTGGGACGCTCAGTCCTGTTATACACACACAGTCAGTGCTGGGAGACTCAGTCCTGTTATACACACACAGTCTGTGGTGGGAAAGTCAGTCCTGTTATACACACACAATCAGTGCTGGGACACTCAGTCCCGTTATACACACACAGTCAGTGCTGGGACACTCAGTCCTGTTATACAAACACACAGTCATTGCTCGGACTCTCACTCCTCTTGCACACACACAGTCAGTGCTGGGACACTCAGACCAGTTATACACACACAGTCAGTGCTGGGACACTCAGTCCTGTTCTACACACACAGACAGTGCGTGGTCCCTCATTCCTGTTATAAACACACATTCAGTGCTGGGACACTGAGTCCTGTTATACACACACAGTCACTGCTGGGTCACTCATTCCTGTTATACACAAACAGTCAGTGCTGTGACACTGAGTCATGTTATACACACAAAGTCATTGCTGGGACACTCTGTCCTGTTCAACACACACAGTCATTGCTCGGACTGTCACTCATGTTATACACACACAGTCAGTGCTGGGACACTCAGTCCTGTTTTTCACACAGAGTCAGTGCTGGGAAACTCAGTCCAGATATACACACACAGTCAGTGCTGGGACACTCAGTCCTGTTACACAAACACAGTCAATACTCGGACACTCAGTCCTGTTATACACACACAATCAGTGCTGGGACACTCAGTCCTGTAGCACACACACAGTAAGTGCTGGGACACTCAGTCCTGTTATAGACACACAGTCCGTGCTGGGACACTCAGTCCTGTTACACACACACAGTCAGTGCTGGGACACACAGTCCTGTTATACACACAAAGTAAGTGTTGGGACACTCAGTCCTGTTACACACACAAAGTCATTGCTGCGACACTCAGTTCTGTTTTACACAGAGTCAGTGCTGGGACGCTCAGTCCTGTTATACACACACATTCAGTGCTGGGACACTCAGTCCGGTTTTACACAGAGTCAGTGCTAGGACACTCATTCCTGTTATACACACACAGTCAGTGCTGGGACACTCAGTCCTGTTTTACACAAACAGTCAGTGCTGGGACACTCAGTCCTGTTATACACACACAGTCAGAGCCGGGAGACTCAGTCCTGTTAGAGAAACAGAGTCAGTGCGGAGACACTCAGCCCTGTTATACACACACAGTCAGTGCTGGGACATTCAGTCCTGTTATACACACACAGTCACTGCTGGGACACTCAGTCCTGTTATACACACACAGTCAGTGCTGGGACACTCAGTCCTGTTATACACACACAGTCAGTGCTGGGACACTCAATCCTTTTACACACACACAGTCGGTGCTGGGACACTCAGTCCTCTTACGCGCACAGTCAGTGCTGGGACTCAGTCCTGTTACACACACTGTCAGTGCTGGGACACTCAGTCCAGTTATACACTCACAGTCACTGCTGGGACACTCAGTCGTGTTATAGACACACAGTCAGTGCTGGGACACTCATTCCTGTTACACACTCACAGTCAGTGCTGGGACACTCAGTCCTGTTATACACACACTGTCAGTGCTGGGACACTCAGTCCTGTTAGACACACACAGTCAGTGCTGGGACACTCAGTCCCGTTACACACACACAGTCAGTGCTGGGACACTCAGTCCTGTTATACACACACAGACAGTGCTGGGACACTCAGTCCTGTTATACACACACAGTCAGTGCTGGGACACTCAGTGCTGTTATACACACAAACAGTCAGTGCTGGGACACTCAGCCCTGTTATACACACACTGTCAGTGCTGGGACACTCAGTCCTGTTATACACACACAGTCAGTGCTGGGACACTCAGTCCTGTTATACACACACAGTCAGTGCTGGGACACTCAGTCCTGTTATACAAACACAGTCAGTGCTGGGACATTCAGTCCTGTTACACACACACAGTCAGCGCTGGGACACTCAGTCCTGTTATACACACAGAGTCAGTGCTGGGAGCGTCAGTCCTGTTACACACACACAGCCAGTGCTGGGACTCTCAGTCTTGTTACACACACACAGTCAGTGCTGGTAAACTCAGTACTGTTATACACACACAGTCAGTGCTGGGACACTCAGTCCCGTTATACACACACAGTCAGTGCTGGGACACTCCGTCCTGTTATATACACACAGTCGGTGCTGGGACACTCAGTCCTGTTATACACACACAGTCAGTGCTGGGACATTCAGTCCTGTTACACACACACAGTCAGTGCTGGGACGCTCAGTCCTGTTACACACACACAGTCAGTGCTGGGACACTCAGTCCTGTTACACACACACAGTCAATGCTGGGACTCTCAGTCCTGTTACACACACAGTCAGTGCTGGGAGACTCACTCCTGTTATAAACACACAGTCAGCGCTGGGACACTCAGTCCTGTTATACGCACAGTCAGTGCTGGGAATCTCAGTCCTGTTATACACACACAGTCATTGCTGGGAATCTCAGTCCTATTATACACACACAGTCAGTGCTGGAACACTCAGTCCTGTTACACACACACAGTCAGTGCTGGGACACTCAGTCTTGTTATAGACTCACAGTCAGTGCCGAGACACTCAGTCATGTTACACACACACAGTCAGTGCTAGGACACTCAGTCCTGTTATACAAACACTTTCAGTGCTGGGACACTCAGTCCTGTTAAACACACACAGTCAGTGCTGGGACAGTGAGTCCTTATACACACACACACAATCAGTGCTGGGACACTCAGTCCTGTTAAACACACACAGTCAGTTCTTGGACAGTGAGTCCTTATACACACACACACAATCAGTGCTGGGACACTCAGTCCTGTTATAGACACACAGTCAGTGCTGGTACACTCAGTCCTGTTAAACACACACAGTAATTGCTGGGAAAGTCAGTCCTGTTATACACACACTGTCAGTGCTTGTATACTCAGTCCTGTTACACACACACAGTCAGTGCTGGGACAATCAGTCCTGTTATACACATAAAGTCACTGCTGGGACACTCAGTCCTGTTACACACACAGTCAGTGCTGGGAGACTCAGTCCAGTTATACACACACAGTCAGCGCTGGACACTCAGTCCTGTAATACACACAGTCAGTGCTGGGAATCTCCGTCCTGTTATACACACACAGTCAGTGCTGGGAATCTCAGTCCTGTTATACACACACAGTCATTGCCGGGACACTCAGTCCTGTTACACACACACAGTCAGTGCTGGGACACTCAGTCCTTTTATGCACACACAGTCAGTGCTGGGACACTCAGTCCTGTAATACACACACAGTCAGTGCTGGGGCACTCAGTCCTGTTATTCATACACAGTCAGTGCTGGGACACTCAGTCCTGCTACACACACACAGTCAGTGCTGGGACAATCAGTCCTGTTATAAACACACAATCAGTGCTGGGACACTCAGTCCTGTTACTCACACAGTCAGTGCTGAGACACTCAGTCCTGTTATACACACACAGTCAGGGCTGGGACACTCAGTCCTATTACTCACACAGTCAGTGCTGGGACACTCAGTCCTGTTATACACACACAGTCTGTGCTGGGAGACTCAGTCCTGTTACTCACACAGTCAGTGCTGGGACACTCAGTCCTGTTACACACACACAGTCAGTGCTGGGGTACTCGGTCCTGTTACTCACACGCAGTCAGTGCTGGGACACTCAGTCCTGTTACACACACACAGTCAGTGCTGGGACACTCAGTCCTGTTATACACACACAGTCTGTGCTGGGACACTCAGTCCTGTTACACGCACACAGTCAGTACTCGGACACTCAGTCCTGTTACACACACACAGTCAGTGCTGGGACTCTCAGTCCTGTTACACACACACAGTCAGTGCTGGGAAAGTCAGTCCTGTTATACACACACAGTCAGTGCTGGGACACTCAGTCCTGTTATACACACACAGTCAGTGCTGGGACACTCAGTCCTGTTATACAAACACATTCGGTGCTGGGACACTCAGTCCTGTTATACACATACAGTCAGTGCTGGGACATTCAGTCCTGTTACACACACACAGTCAGTGCTGGAACACTCAGTCCTGTTACACACACTCAGTAAGTACTGGGACACTCAGTCCTGTTACACACACACAGTCAGTGCTGGGAAACTGAGTCCTGTTATACACACACAATCAGTGCTGGGACACTCAGTCCTGTTAAACACACACAGTCAGTGCTGGGACAGTGAGTCCTTATACACACACTCACAATCAGTGCTGGGACACTCAGTCCTGTTATACACACACAGTCAGTGCTGGGACACTCAGTCCTGTTAAACACACACAGTCAGTGCTGGGAATGTGAGTCCTTTTATACACACACAGTCAGTGCTTGTATACTCAGTCCAGTTACACACACACAGTAAGTGCTGGGACACTCAGTCCTGTTACACACACACAGTCAGTGCTGGGACACTCAGTCCTGTTATATACACACAGTCAGTGCTGGGACACTCAGTCCTGTTATACACACACAGTCAGTGCTGGGACACTCAGTCCTGTTACACACACACAGTCAGTGCTGGGACACTCAGTTTTGTTATACACGCAAAGTCAGTGCTGGGGCACTCAGTCCTGTTACACTCACACAGTCAGTGCTGGGACACTCGGTCCTGTTACACACACACAGTCAGTGCTGGGACACTCAGTCCTGTTATACACACACAGTCAGTGCTGGGGCACTCAGTCCTGTTATTCACACACAGTCAGAGCTGGAACACTCAATCCTGTTATACACACACAGTCAGTGCTGGGACACTCAATCCTGTTACTCACACAGTCAGTGCTGAGACACTCAGTGCTGTTATACACACACAGTCAGTGCTGGGACACTCAGTCCTATTACTCACACAGTCAGTGCTGGGACACTCAGTCCTGTTATACACACACAGTCAGTGCTGGGAGACTCAGTCCTGTTACTCACACAGTCAGTGCTGGGACACTCAGTCCTGTTACACGCACACAGTCAGTGCTCGGACACTCAGTCCTGTTACACACACATAGTCAGTGCTGGGACACTCAATCCTGTTACACACATACAGTCAGTGCTGGGAAACTCAATCCTGTTATACACACACAGTCCGTGCTGGGACACTCATTCCTGTTATACACACACAGTCAGTGCTGGGACAATCAGTCCTGTTATACACATACAGTCAGTGCTGGGACACTCAGTCCTGTTACACACACAGTCACTGCTGGGAGACTCAGTCCAGTTATACACACACAGTCAGCGCTGGGACACTAAGTCCTTTAATACACACAGTCAGTGCTAGGAATCTCAGTCCTGTTATACACACACAGTGAGTGCTGGGAATCTCAGTCCTGTTATACACACACAGTCAGTGCCGGGACACTCAGTCCTCTTACACACACACAGTCAGTGCTGGGAAACTCAGCTGTTATTCACTCACAGTGAGTGCCGAGACACTCAGTCCTGTTACACACACAAATTCAGTGCAAGGACACTCAGTCCTGTAAAACACACACAGTCAGTGCTGGGACAGTTAGTCCTGTTATACACACACAGTCAGTGCTGGGACACTCAGTCCTGTTAAACGCACACAGTCAGTGCTTGGACAGTGAGTCCTGTTATACACACACAGTCAGTGCTGGGACACTCAGTCCTGTTACAACAGACAGTCAGTGCTGGGACACTAAGTCCTGTTATACACGCACAGTCAGTGCTGGGACACTCAGTCCTGTTACACACACACAGTCAGTGCTGGGAAACTGAGTCCTGTTATACACACACAGTCAGTGCTGGGACACTCAGTCCTGTTAAACACACACAGTCAGTGCTTGGACACTCAGTCCCGTTATACACACACAGTCAGTGCTGGGACACGCAGTCCTGTTAGACACACAGTCAGTGCTGGGACACTCAGTCCTGTTACACACACACAGTCTGTACATGGACATTCAGTCCTGTTACACACACACAGCCAGTGCTGGGACACACAGTCCTCTTTGACACACACAGTAAGTGCTGGGACACTCAGACCATTATACGCACACAGTCACTGCTGGGAGACTCAGTACTGTTAAACACACAAAGTCAGTGATCGGACACTCAGTCCTGTTATACACACACAGTCATTGATCGGAGACTCAGTCCTGTTATACACACAGTCAGTGCTGGGACACTCAGTCCTGTTATAGACACACAGTCAGTGCTGGGACACTCATTCCTGTTACACACTCACAGTCCGTGCTGGGACACTCAGTCCTGTTATACACACACTGTCAGTGCTGGGACACTCAGTCCTGTTAGACACACTCATTCAGTGCTGAGACACTCAGTCCTGTTACACACACACAGTCAGTGCTGGGACACTCAGTCCTGTTATACACACACAGACAGTGCTGGGACACTCAGTCCTGTTATACACACACAGTCAGTGCTGGGACACTCAGTCCTGTTATACACACACAGTCAGTGCTGGGAGACTCAGTCCTGTTACTCACACAGTCAGTGCTGGGACACTCAGTCCTGTTACACACACACAATCAGTGCTGGGGTACTCGGTCCTGTTACACACACGCAGTCAGTGCTGGGACACTCAGTCCTGTTACACACTCACAGTCAGTGCAGGGACACTCAGTCCTGTTAAACACACACAGTCAGTGCTGGGACACTCAGTCCTGTTTCTCGCACACAGTCAGTGCTAGGACACTCAGTCCTGTTATACACACACTGTCAATGCTGGTGCACTCAGTCCTGTTATACACACAAAGTCACTGCTGGGACAATCATTCCTGTTATGCACACACAGTCAGTGCTGGGACACTCAGTCCTGTTACACACACAGTCAGAGCGGGGACACTCAGTCCTGTTATACACACACAGTCTCTACTGGGACACACAGTCCTGTTATACACACACAGTCAGTGCTGGGACACACAGTCCTCTTTCACACACACAGTCAGTGCTGGGACACTCAGACCTTTATACACACACAGTCACTGCTGGGAGACTCAGTCCTGTTAAACATACAAAGTCAGTGCTCGGACACTCAGTCCTGTTATACACACACAGTCATTGATGGGAGACTCAGTGCTGTTATACACACATTCAGTGCTGGGACAATCAGTCCTGTTATACACACACAGTCAGTGCTGGGACACTCAGTCCTGTTATACACACACAGTCATTGATGGGAGACTCAGTCCTGTTATACACACACAGTCAGTGCTGGGACACTCAGTCCTGTTAAACACACACAGTCAGTGCTGGGACACTCAGTCCTGTTACACACACAGTCATTGCTGGGACACTCAGTCCTGTTATACCCGCAGAGTCAGTGCCTGGACACTCAGTCCTGTTATACACACACAGTCAGTGCTGGGACACTCAGTCCTGTTATACACACACAGTCAGTGCTGGGACACTCAGTCCTGTTAAACACACACACAGTCAGTGCTGGGACACTCAGACCTGTTACACACACACAGTCAGTGCTGGGAAACAAAGTCCTGTTATACACACACAGTCAGTGCTGGGACACTCAGTCCTGTTATACACACACAGTGAGTGCTGGGACACTCAGTCCTGTGATACACACTCAGTCAATGCTGGGACACTCAGTCCTGTTATACACACACAATCAGTGCTGGGACACTCAGTCCTGTTGTACACACACAGTCAGTGCTGGGACACTCAGTCCTGTTATACACATTCAGTCAATCCTGGGACAGTCAGTGCTGTTACACACAGACAGTCTGTGCAGTGACACTCAGTTCTGTTCTACACAAAGAGTCAGTGCTGGGACACTCAGTCCTGTTACACACACACAGTCAGTGCTGGGACTCTCAGTCCTGTTATACACACACAGTCAGTGCTGGGACACTCAGTTCAGTTATAGTCACACAGTCAGTGCTGGGACACAAAGTCCTGTTATACACACACAGTCAGTGCTGGGACACTCAGTCCTGTTACACACACACAGTCAGTGCTGGGACTCTCAGGCCTGTTACACGCACACAGTCAGTGCTGGGACTCTCAGTCCTGTTACACACACACAGTCAGTGCTTGGACTCTCAGTCCTGTTATACACACACAGTCAGTGCTTGGACACACAGTCCTGTTATACACACACAGTCAGAGCTGGGAAACTCAGTCCTGTTACACACACACAGTCAGTGCTGGGACTCTCAGTCCTGTTACACACACACAGTCAGTGCTGGGACACGCAGTCCTGTTACACACACAGTCAGTGCTGGGACACGCAGTCCTGTTACACACACTGTCAGTGCTGGGACACTCAGTCCTGTTACACACACAAAGCCAGTGCTGGGACACACAGTCCTCTTTCACTCACACAGTCAGTGCTGGGACACTCAGACCTTTATACACCCACAGTCACTGCTGGGAGACTGAGTACTCTTAATCACACAAAGTCAGTGCTTGGACACTCAGTCCTGTTATACACACACAGTCATTGAACGGACACTCAGTCCTGTTGTACAAACAGTCAGTGCTCGGACACTCAGTCCTGTTATACACACACAGTCAGTGCTCGGTCACTCAGTCCTGTTATACACACACAGTCAGTTATGGGACACTCAGTCCTGTTATACACACAGTCATTGCTGGGACACTCAGTCCTGTTACACACACAGTCAGTGCTGGGACACTCAGTCCTGTTACACACACACAGTCAGTGCTGGGAGACTCAGTCCTGTTATGCACACACAGTCAGTGCTGGGACACTCAGTCCTTTTATACACACACAGTCAGTGCTGGGACAGTCAGTCCTGTTACAAACACACAGTCAGTGCTGGGACACTCAGTCCTGTTATACAAACACAGTCAGTGCTGGGACACTCAGTTTTGTTATACACACACAGTCAGTGCTGGGACACTCAGTCCTGTTATACACACACAGTCAGTGCTGGGACACTCAGTCCTGTTATACACACACAGTCAGTGCTGAGACACTCAGTCCTGTTGTACACACACAGTCAGTGCTGGGACACACCGTCCTGTTATACACACACAGTCAGTGCTGGGACTCTCAGTCCTGTTATACACACAAAAAGTAAGTGCTGGGACACTCAGTCCTGTTATACACACAGTCATTGCTGGGACCATCAGTCCAGTTACACACACAGTCAGTGCTGGGACACTCAGTCCTGTTACACACACACAGTCAGTGCTGGGACACTGTCCTGTTATACACACACAGTTAGTGCTGGGACACTCAGTCCTTTTATACACACACAGTCAGTGCTCGGACAGTCAGACCTGTTACAAACACACAGTCAGTGCTGGGACACTCAGTCCTGTTATATACACAGTCATTGCTGGGACACTCAGTCCTGTTACACACACATTCAGTGCAGGGACACTCAGTCCTGTTACACACACACAGTCAGTGCTGGGACACTCAGTCCTGTTATACACACACAGTCATTGCTGGGACACTCAGTCCTGTTGTACACACACAGTCAGTGCATGGACACTCAGTCCTGTTATACACACAAAGTCAGTGCTGGGACACTGAGTCCTGTTATACACACACAGTCAGTGCTAGGACACTTAGTCCTGTTTTACACACATTCAGTGCTGGGACACTCAGTCCTGTTTTACACACACAGTCAGTGCTGGTACACTCAGTCCTGTTATACACACACAGTCAGTGCTGGGAAACTCAGTCCTGTTATACACACACAGTCAGTGCTGGGACACACAGTCCTGTTATACACACACAGTCAGTGCTGGGATACTCAGTCCTGATATACACACACAGTGAGTGCTGGGACACTCAGTCCTGTTATACACACACAGTCAGTGCTTGGACACTCAGACCTGTTATACACACGCTTTCAGTGCGGGGATACTCAGTCCTGTTATACACACACAGTCAGTGCTGGGACACTCAGTCCTGTTATACACACACAATCAGTGCTGGGACACTCAGTCCTGTTGTACACACACAGTCAGTGCTGGGACACTCAGTCCTGTTATACACACTCAGTCAGTCCTGGGACAGTCAGTGCTGTTACACACAGACAGTCTGTGCAGTGACACTCAGTTCTGCTATACACATAGAGTCAGTGCTGGGACACTCAGTCCTGTTACACACACACAGTCAGTGCTGGGACTCTCAGTCCTGTTATACACACACAGTCAGAACTGGTACACTCAGTCCTGTTATAGTCACACAGTCAGTGCTGGGACACACAGTCCTGTTATACACACACAGTCAGTGCTGGGACACTCAGTCCTGTTATACACACACAGTCAATGCTGGGACACTCAGTCTTGTAATACAAACAGTCAGTGCTTGGACACTCTGTCCTGTTACACACACATTCAGTGCTGGGACACTCAGTCCTGTTACACACACACAGTCAGTGCTGGGACACACAGTCCTGTTATACACACACAGTCAGTGCTAGGACACTCAGTCCTGTTATACACACACAGTGAGTGCTGGGACACTCAGTCCAGTTATACACACACAGTTAGTGCTTGGACACTCAGTCCTGTTATACACACACTTTCAGTGCGGGGACACTCAGTCCTGTTATACACACACAGTCAGTGCTGGGACACTCAGTCCTGTTATACACACACAATCAGTGCTGGGACACTCAGTCCTGTTGTACACACACAGTCAGTGCTGGGACACTCAGTCCTGTTATACACACTCAGTCAGTCCTGGGACAGTCAGTGCTGATACACACAGATAGTCTGTGCACTGACACTCAGTTCCATTATACACATAGAGTCAGTGCAGGG
Source organism: Cetorhinus maximus (assembly GCF_964194155.1). NCBI lineage: Eukaryota > Metazoa > Chordata > Chondrichthyes > Lamniformes > Cetorhinidae > Cetorhinus > Cetorhinus maximus. The sequence goes on from NW_027596829.1 coordinate 113,862, forward strand.
ACACTCAGTCCTGTTACACACACACAGTCAGTGCTGGGCCTCTCAGTCCTGTTATACACACACAGTCAGAACTGGGACACTCAGTCCTATTATAGTCACACAGTCAGTGCTGGGACACACAGTCCTGTTGTACACACACAGTCAGTGCTGGGACACTCAGTCCTGTTACACAGACACAGTCAGTGCTGGGACACTCAGTCCTGTTATACACACACAGTCAGTGCTGGGACACTGAGTCCTGTTACACACACACAGTCAGTGCTGGGACACTCAGTCCTGTTATACACAAATAGTCAGTGCTGGGACACACAGTCCTGTTATACACACACAGTCAGTGCTGGGACTCTCAGTCCTGTTACACACACACAGTCATTGCTGGGACACTCAGTGCTGTTATACACACACTGTCAGTGCTGGGACACTCAGTCCTGTTATACACACACAGTCAATGCTGGGACACTCAATCCTGTTATACACACAAACAGTCAGTGCTGGGAATCTCAGTCCTGTTTCACACACACAGTCAGTGCTGGGACAAGCAGTCCTGTTACACACACAGTCAGTGCTGGGACACGCAGTCCTGTTACACACACTATCAGTGCTGGGACACTCAGTCCTGTTACACAGACACAGTCTGTACTGGGACACTCAGTCATGTTACACACACACAGTCAGTGCTGGGACACTCAGTCCTGTTATACACACACAGTCAGTGCTGGGACACTCAGTCCTGTTATACATACACAGTCAGTGCTGGGACACTCAGTCCTGTTATACACACACAGTCAGTGCTGGGACACTCAGTCCTGTTATACACACACAAAGTCAGTGCTGGGACACTCAGTCCTGTTATACACACAGTCATTGCTAGGACACTCAGTCCTGTTACACACACAGTCAATGCTGGGACACTCAGTCCTGTTACACACACACAGTCAGTGCTGGGACACTCAGTCCTGTTATACACACACAGTCATTGCTGGGACACTCAGTCCTGTTGTACACACACAGTCAGTGCTGGGACACTCAGTCCTGTTATGCACACACAGTCAGCGCTGGGACACTCAGTCCTGTTATACACACACAGTCAGTGCTGGGACACTCAGTCCTGTTTTACACGCACAGTCAGTGCTGGGACACTCAGTCCTGTTATACACACACAGTCAGAGCTGGGACACACAGTCCTGTTACACACACACAGTCAGTGCTGGGACTCTCAGTCCTGTTACACACACACAGTCAGTGCTGGGACAGCAGTCCTGTTACACACACAGTCAGTGCTGGGACACGCAGTCCTGTTAGACACACAGTCAGTGCTGGGACACTCAGTCCTGTTACACACACACAGTCTGAACAGGGACACTCTGTCCTGTTACACACACACAGCCAGTGCTGGGACACACAGTCCTCTTTCACACACACAGTCAGTGCTGGGAAACTCAGACCTTTATACACACACAGTCACTGCTGGGAGAATGAGTACTGTTAATCACACAAAGTCAGTGCTCGGACACTCAGTCCTGTTATACACACACAGTCATTGATCGGACACTCAGTTATGTTATGCACACAGTCAGTGCTGGGACACTCAGTCCTGTTATACACACAGTCAGTGCTGGGAAACTCAATCCTGTTATACACACACAGTCAGTGCTGGGTCACTCAGTCCTGTTATACACACACAATCAGTTCTGGGACACTCAGTCCTGTTACACACACACAGTCAGTGCTGGGACACTCAGTCCTGTTATACACACACAGTCAGTGCTGGGACACTCAGTCCTGTGACACACACACAGTCAGTGCTGGGACACTCAGTCCTGTTATACACACACAGTCAGTGCTGGGACACTCAGTCCTGTTGTACACACACAGTCAGTGCTGGGACACTCCGTCCTGTTATACACACACAGTCAGTGCTGGGACACTCAGTCCTGTTATACACACAGTCATTGCTGGGACCCTCAGTCCTGATACTCACACAGTCAGCGCTGGGACACTCAGTCCTGTTACACACACACAGTCAGTGCTGGGACACTGTCCTGTTATACACACACAGTCAGTGCTGGGACACTCAGTCCTTTTATACACACACAGTCAGTGCTGGGACAGTCAGTCCTGTTACAAACACGCAGTCAGTGCTGGGACACGCAGTCCTGTTACACACACAGTCAGTGTTGGGACACTCAGTCATGTTATACACACACAGTCAGTGCTGGGACACTCAGTGCTGTGATACACACACGGTCCGTGCTCGGACACTCAGTCCTGTTACACACACACAGTCAGTGCAGCGACACTCAGTCCTATTACACACACACACAGTCAGTGCTGGGACACTCTGTCCTGTTACACACACACAGTCAGTGCTGCAACACTCAGTCCTGTTATACACACACAGTCAGTGCTGGGACTCTCAGTCCTGTTACACACAGACAGTCAGTGCTGGGACACGCAGTCCTGTTACACACACAGTCAGTGCTGGGAGACGCAGTCCTGTTAGACACACAGTCAGTGCTGGGACACTCAGTCCTGCTACACACACACAGTCTGTACTGGGACACACAGTCCTGTTACAGACACACAGCCAGTGCTGGGACACACAGTCCTCTTTCACACACACAGTCAGTGTTGGGACACTCAGTCCTGTTATACACACAGTCAGTGCTGGGACACTCAGTCCTGTTATACACAGACAGTCAGTGCAGGGACAATCAGTCCTGTTACACACACACAGTCAGTGCTGAGACACTCAGTCCTGTTATACACACACTGTCAGTGCTGGGACACTCAGTCCTGTTATACACACACAGTCAGTGCTGGGATACTCAGTCCTGTTATACACACACAGTCAGTGCTGGGACATTCAGTCCTCTTATACACACACAGTCAGTGCTGGGAAACTCAGTCCTGTTATACACACACAGTCAGTGCTGGGACACTCAGTCCTGTAATACACACACACAGTCAGTGCTGGGACACTCAGTCCTGTAATACACACAGTCAGTGCTGGGACACTCAGTCCTGTTACACACACAGTCAGTGCTTGGACAGTCAGTCCTGTTATACACACACAGTCAGTGATGGGACACTGAGTCCTGTTACACACACACAGTCAGTGCTGGGACACTCAGTCCTGTTATACACAAATAGTCAGTGCTGGGACACACAGTCCTGTTATACACACACAGTCAGTGCTGGGACTCTCAGTCCTGTTACACACACACAGTCATTGCTGGGACACTCAGTGCTGTTATACACACACTGTCAGTGCTGGGACACTCAGTCCTGTTATACACACACAGTCAATGCTGGGACACTCAATCCTGTTATACACACAAACAGTCAGTGCTGGGAATCTCAGTCCTGTTTCACACACACAGTCAGTGCTGGGACAAGCAGTCCTGTTACACACACAGTCAGTGCTGGGACACGCAGTCCTGTTACACACACTATCAGTGCTGGGACACTCAGTCCTGTTACACAGACACAGTCTGTACTGGGACACTCAGTCATGTTACACACACACAGTCAGTGCTGGGACACTCAGTCCTGTTATACACACACAGTCAGTGCTGGGACACTCAGTCCTGTTATACATACACAGTCAGTGCTGGGACACTCAGTCCTGTTATACACACACAGTCAGTGCTGGGACACTCAGTCCTGTTATACACACACAAAGTCAGTGCTGGGACACTCAGTCCTGTTATACACACAGTCATTGCTAGGACACTCAGTCCTGTTACACACACAGTCAATGCTGGGACACTCAGTCCTGTTACACACACACAGTCAGTGCTGGGACACTCAGTCCTGTTATACACACACAGTCATTGCTGGGACACTCAGTCCTGTTGTACACACACAGTCAGTGCTGGGACACTCAGTCCTGTTATGCACACACAGTCAGCGCTGGGACACTCAGTCCTGTTATACACACACAGTCAGTGCTGGGACACTCAGTCCTGTTTTACACGCAAAGTCAGTGCTGGGACACTCAGTCCTGTTATACACACACAGTCAGAGCTGGGACACACAGTCCTGTTACACACACACAGTCAGTGCTGGGACTCTCAGTCCTGTTACACACACACAGTCAGTGCTGGGACAGCAGTCCTGTTACACACACAGTCAGTGCTGGGACACGCAGTCCTGTTAGACACACAGTCAGTGCTGGGACACTCAGTCCTGTTACACACACACAGTCTGAACAGGGACACTCTGTCCTGTTACACACACACAGCCAGTGCTGGGACACACAGTCCTCTTTCACACACACAGTCAGTGCTGGGAAACTCAGACCTTTATACACACACAGTCACTGCTGGGAGAATGAGTACTGTTAATCACACAAAGTCAGTGCTCGGACACTCAGTCCTGTTATACACACACAGTCATTGATCGGACACTCAGTTATGTTATGCACACAGTCAGTGCTGGGACACTCAGTCCTGTTATACACACAGTCAGTGCTGGGAAACTCAATCCTGTTATACACACACAGTCAGTGCTGGGTCACTCAGTCCTGTTATACACACACAATCAGTTCTGGGACACTCAGTCCTGTTACACACACACAGTCAGTGCTGGGACACTCAGTCCTGTTATACACACACAGTCAGTGCTGGGACACTCAGTCCTGTGACACACACACAGTCAGTGCTGGGACACTCAGTCCTGTTATACACACACAGTCAGTGCTGGGACACTCAGTCCTGTTGTACACACACAGTCAGTGCTGGGACACTCCGTCCTGTTATACACACACAGTCAGTGCTGGGACACTCAGTCCTGTTATACACACACAAAGTCAGTGCTGGGACACTCAGTCCTGTTATACACACAGTCATTGCTGGGACCCTCAGTCCTGATACTCACACAGTCAGCGCTGGGACACTCAGTCCTGTTACACACACACAGTCAGTGCTGGGACACTGTCCTGTTATACACACACAGTCAGTGCTGGGACACTCAGTCCTTTTATACACACACAGTCAGTGCTGGGACAGTCAGTCCTGTTACAAACACGCAGTCAGTGCTGGGACACGCAGTCCTGTTACACACACAGTCAGTGTTGGGACACTCAGTCATGTTATACACACACAGTCAGTGCTGGGACACTCAGTGCTGTGATACACACACGGTCCGTGCTCGGACACTCAGTCCTGTTACACACACACAGTCAGTGCAGCGACACTCAGTCCTATTACACACACACACAGTCAGTGCTGGGACACTCTGTCCTGTTACACACACACAGTCAGTGCTGCAACACTCAGTCCTGTTATACACACACAGTCAGTGCTGGGACTCTCAGTCCTGTTTCACACAGACAGTCAGTGCTGGGACACGCAGTCCTGTTACACACACAGTCAGTGCTGGGAGACGCAGTCCTGTTAGACACACAGTCAGTGCTGGGACACTCAGTCCTGCTACACACACACAGTCTGTACTGGGACACACAGTCCTGTTACAGACACACAGCCAGTGCTGGGACACACAGTCCTCTTTCACACACACAGTCAGTGTTGGGACACTCAGTCCTGTTATACACACAGTCAGTGCTGGGACACTCAGTCCTGTTATACACAGACAGTCAGTGCAGGGACAATCAGTCCTGTTACACACACACAGTCAGTGCTGAGACACTCAGTCCTGTTATACACACACTGTCAGTGCTGGGACACTCAGTCCTGTTATACACACACAGTCAGTGCTGGGATACTCAGTCCTGTTATACACACACAGTCAGTGCTGGGACATTCAGTCCTCTTATACACACACAGTCAGTGCTGGGAAACTCAGTCCTGTTATACACACACAGTCAGTGCTGGGACACTCAGTCCTGTAATACACACACACAGTCAGTGCTGGGACACTCAGTCCTGTAATACACACAGTCAGTGCTGGGACACTCAGTCCTGTTACACACACAGTCAGTGCTTGGACAGTCAGTCCTGTTACACACACACAGTCTTGCTGGGACACACAGTCCTGTTATACACACACAGTCAGTGCTGGGACAGTCAGTCCTGTTATACACACACAGTGAGTGCTGGGACACTCAGTCCTGTTATACACACACAGTCAGTGCTTGGACACTCAGTCCTGTTATACACACACTTTCAGTGCGGGGACACTCAGTCCTGTTATACACACACAGACAGTGCTGGTACACTCAGTCCTGTTATACACACACAATCAGTGCTGGGACACTCAGTCCTGTTGTACACACACAGTCAGTGCTGGGACACTCAGTCCTGTTATACACACTCAGTCAGTCCTGGGACAGTCAGTGCTGTTACACACAGACAGTCTGTGCAGTGACACTCAGTTCTGTTATACACATAGAGTCAGTGCTGGGACACTCAGTCCTGTTACACACACACAGTCAGTGCTGGGTCTCTCAGTCCTGTTATACACACACAGTCAGAGCTGGGACACTCAGTCCTGTTATAGTCACACAGTCAGTGCTGTAAAACACAGTCCTGTTATACACACAGTCATTGCTGGGACCCTCAGTCCTGTTACGCACACAGTCCGTGCTGGGACACTCAGTCCCGTTACACACACACAGTCAGTGCTGGGACACTGTCCTGTTATACACACACAGTCAGTGCTGGGACACTCAGTCCTGTTATACACACACAGTCAGTGCTGGGACACTCAGTCCTGTTATACACACACAGTCATTGCTGGGACCCTCAGTCCTGTTACGCACACAGTCAGTGCTGGGACAATCAGTCCTGTTACACACACACAGTCAGTGCTGGGACATTGTCCTGTTATACACACAGAGTCAGTGCTGGTACACTCAGTCCTTTTATACACACACAGTCAGTGCTGGGAGAGTCAGTCCTGTTACAAATACACAGTCAGTGCTGGGACACTCAGTCCTGTTATACAAACACAGTCAGTGCTGGGACACTGAGTCCTGTTTTACACACACAGTCAGTGCTGGGACACTCAGTCCTGTTATACACACACAGTCAGTGCTGGGACACTCAGTCCTGTTATACATACACAGTCAGAGTTGGGAATCTCAGTCCTGTTATACACACACAATGTCAGTGCTGGGACACTCAGTCCTGTTATACAAACAGTCATTGCTGGGACACTCAGTCCTGTTACACACACAGTCAGTGCTGGGACACTCAGTCCTGTTACACACACACAGTTAGTGCTGGGACACTCAGTCCTGTTACACACACAAAGTCAGTGCTGGGACAGTCAGTCCTGTTACACACACACAGTCAGTGCAGGGACACTCAGTCCTGTTATACACACACAGTCAGTGCTGGGACAGTCAGTCCTGTTACAAACACACAGTCAGTGCTGGGACACTCAGCCTGTTATACAAACACAGTCAGTGCTGGGACACTCAGGACTGTAATACACACACTGTCAGTGCTGGCACACTCTGTCCTGTTTTACACGCATAGTCAGTGCTGGGACACTCAGTCCTGTTACACTCACACAGTCAGTGTTGGGACACTCAGTCCTGTTACACACAGACAGTCAGTGCAGGGACACTCAGTCCTGTTATACACACACAGTCAGTGCTGGGACACTTAGTCCTGTTACACACACACAGTCAGTGCTGGGACACTCAGTCCTGTTACACACACACAGTCAGTGCTGGGACACTCAGTCCTGTTACACACACACAGTCAGTGCAGGGACACTCAGTCCTGTTATACACACACAGTCAGTGTTGGGACACTCAGTCCTGTTATACACACACAGTCAGTGCTGGGACACTCAGTCCTGTGATATACACACGGTCAGTGCTCGGACACTCAGTCCTGTTACACACACACAGTCAGTGCAGCGACACTCAGTCCTATTACACACACACACAGTCAGTGCTGGGACACTCTGTCATGTTACACACACACAGTCAGTGCTGCAACACTCAGTCCTGTTATACACACACAGTCAGTGCTGGGACTCTCAGTCCTGTTACACACACACAGTCAGTGCTCGGACACTCAGTCCTGTTACACACACAGTCAGTGCTGGGATACTCAGTCCTGTTATACACACACAGTCAGTTCTGGGACACTCAGTCCTGTTACACACACACAGTCAGTGCTGGGACACTCATTCCTGTTATACACACACAGTCAGTGCTGGGACACTCAGTCCTGTTACAAACACACAGTCAGTGCTGGGACACTCAGTCCTGTTATACACACACAGTCAGTGCTGGGACACTCCGTCCTGTTGTACACACACAGTCAGTGCTGGGACATTCCGTCCTGTTATACACAGACAGTCAGTGCTGGGACACTCAGTCCTGTTACACACACGCAGTCAGTGCTGGGACACTGTCCTGTTATACACACACAGTCAGTGCTGGGACACTCAGTCCTTTTATACACAAACAGTCAGTGCTGGGACAGTCAGTCCTATTACAAACACACAGTCAGTGCTGGGACACTCAGTCCTGTTATACAAACACAGTCAGTGCTGGGACACTCAGTCCTGTTATACACACACAGTCAGTGCTGGGACACTCAGTCCTGTTATACACACGCAGTCAGGGCTGGGACACTCAGTCCTGTTATACACACACAGTCAGTGATGGGAAACTCAGTCCTGTTATACACACACAGTCAGTGCTGGGACACTCTGTCCAGTTATACACACACAGTCAGTGCTGGGACACTCTGTCCAGTTATACACACACAGTCAGTGCTGGGACACTCAGTCCTGTTACACACACACAGTCAGTGCTGGGACACTCAGTCCTGTTATACACACATAGTCAGTGCTGGGACACTCAGTCCTGTTATACACACACAGTCAGTGCTGGGACACTCAGTCCTGTTACACACACACAGTCAGTGCTGGGACACTCAGTCCTGTTATACACACACAGTCAGTGCTGGGACACTCAGTCCTGTTATACACACACAGTCAATGCTGGGACACTCAGTCCTGTTATACACACACAGTCAGTGCTGGGACACTCAGTCCTGTTACACAGACACAGACAGTGCTGGGACACTCAGTCCTGTTATACACACACAGTCAGTGCTTGCACATTGTGTCCTGTTACACACACACAGTCAGTGCTGGGACACTCAGTCCTGTTACACACACATAGTCAGTGCTGGGACACTCAGTCCTGTTTTACACACACAGTCAGTGCTGGGACACTCAGTACTGTTACACACACACAGTCAGTGCTGGGACACTCAGTCCTTTTATACACACACAGTCAGTGCTGGGACACTCAGTCCTGTTATACACACAGAGTCAGTGCTGGGACACTCAGTCCTTTTATACACACACAGTCAGTGCTGGGACACTCAATCCTGTTACACACACACAGTCAATGCTGGGACACTCAATCCTGTTATACACACACAGTCAGTGCTGCGACACTCAGTCCGATTATACACAAACAGTTAGTGCTGGGACACTCAGTCCTGTTACACACACACAGTCAGTGCTGGGACACTCAGTCCTGTTATACACACGTAGTCAGTGCTGCGACACTCAGTCCTGTTATACACACACAGTCAGTGCTGGGACACTCTGTCCTGTTATACACACACAGTCAGTGCTGGGACACTCAGTCCTTTTATAAACACACAGTCAGTGCAGGGACAGTCAGTCCTGTTACAAACACGCAGTCAGTGCTGGGACACGCAGTCCTGTTACACACACAGTCAGTGTTGGGACACTCAGTCATGTTATACACACACAGTCAGTGCTGGGACACTCAGTGCTGTGATACACACACGGTCCGTGCTCGGACACTCAGTCCTGTTACACACACACAGTCAGTGCAGCGTCACTCAGTCCTATTACACACACACACAGTCAGTGCTGGGACACTCTGTCCTGTTACACACACACAGTCAGTGCTGCAACACTCAGTCCTGTTATACACACACAGTCAGTGCTGGGACTCTCAGTCCTGTTACACACACACAGTCAGTGCTGGGACACGCAGTCCTGTTACACACACAGTCAGTGCTGGGAGACGCAGTCCTGTTAGACACACAGTCAGTGCTGGGACACTCAGTCCTGCTGCACACACACAGTCTGTACTGGGACACACAGTCCTGTTACAGACACACAGCCAGTGCTGGGACACACAGTCCTCTTTCACACACACAGTCAGTGTTGGGACACTCAGTCCTGTTATACACACAGTCAGTGCTGGGACACTCAGTCCTGTTATACACAGACAGTCAGTGCAGGGACAATCAGTCCTGTTACACACACACAGTCAGTGCTGAGACACTCAGTCCTGTTATACACACACAGTCAGTGCTGGGACACTCAGTCCTGTTATACACACACAGTCAGTGCTGGGATACTCAGTCCTGTTATACACACACAGTCAGTGCTGGGACATTCAGTCCTCTTATACACACACAGTCAGTGCTGGGAAACTCAGTCCTGTTATACACACACAGTCAGTGCTGGGACACTCAGTCCTGTAATACACACACACAGTCAGTGCTGGGACACTCAGTCCTGTAATACACACAGTCAGTGCTGGGACACTCAGTCCTGTTACACACACAGTCAGTGCTTGGACAGTCAGTCCTGTTACACACACACAGTCTTGCTGGGACACACAGTCCTGTTATACACACACAGTCAGTGCTGGGACAGTCAGTCCTGTTATACACACACAGTGAGTGCTGGGACACTCAGTCCTGTTATACACACACAGTCAGTGCTTGGACACTCAGTCCTGTTATACACACACTTTCAGTGCGGGGACACTCAGTCCTGTTATACACACACAGACAGTGCTGGTACACTCAGTCCTGTTATACACACACAATCAGTGCTGGGACACTCAGTCCTGTTGTACACACACAGTCAGTGCTGGGACACTCAGTCCTGTTATACACACTCAGTCAGTCCTGGGACAGTCAGTGCTGTTACACACAGACAGTCTGTGCAGTGACACTCAGTTCTGTTATACACATAGAGTCAGTGCTGGGACACTCAGTCCTGTTACACACACACAGTCAGTGCTGGGTCTCTCAGTCCTGTTATACACACACAGTCAGAGCTGGGACACTCAGTCCTGTTATAGTCACACAGTCAGTGCTGTAAAACACAGTCCTGTTATACACACAGTCATTGCTGGGACCCTCAGTCCTGTTACGCACACAGTCCGTGCTGGGACACTCAGTCCCGTTACACACACACAGTCAGTGCTGGGACACTGTCCTGTTATACACACACAGTCAGTGCTGGGACACTCAGTCCTGTTATACACACACAGTCAGTGCTGGGACACTCAGTCCTGTTATACACACACAGTCATTGCTGGGACCCTCAGTCCTGTTACGCACACAGTCAGTGCTGGGACAATCAGTCCTGTTACACACACACAGTCAGTGCTGGGACATTGTCCTGTTATACACACAGAGTCAGTGCTGGTACAATCAGTCCTTTTATACACACACAGTCAGTGCTGGGAGAGTCAGTCCTGTTACAAATACACAGTCAGTGCTGGGACACTCAGTCCTGTTATACAATCACAGTCAGTGCTGGGACACTGAGTCCTGTTTTACACACACAGTCAGTGCTGGGACACTCAGTCCTGTTATACACACACAGTCAGTGCTGGGACACTCAGTCCTGTTATACACACACAGTCAGTGTTGGGAATCTCAGTCCTGTTATACACACACAATGTCAGTGCTGGGACACTCAGTCCTGTTATACAAACAGTCATTGCTGGGACACTCAGTCCTGTTACACACACAGTCAGTGCTGGGACACTCAGTCCTGTTACACACACACAGTTAGTGCTGGGACACTCAGTCCTGTTACACACACAAAGTCAGTGCTGGGACAGTCAGTCCTGTTACACACACACAGTCAGTGCAGGGACACTCAGTCCTGTTATACACACACAGTCAGTGCTGGGACAGTCAGTCCTGTTACAAACACACAGCCAGTGCTGGGACACTCAGCCTGTTATACAAACACAGTCAGTGCTGGGACACTCAGGACTGTAATACACACACTGTCAGTGCTGGCACACTCTGTCCTGTTTTACACGCATAGTCAGTGCTGGGACACTCAGTCCTGTTACACTCACACAGTCAGTGTTGGGACACTCAGTCATGTTACACACAGACAGTCAGTGCAGGGACACTCAGTCCTGTTATACACACACAGTCAGTGTTGGGACACTCAGTCCTGTTATACACACACAGTCAGTGCTGGGACACTCAGTCCTGTGATATACACACGGTCAGTGCTCGTACACTCAGTCCTGTTACACACACACAGTCAGTGCAGCGACACTCAGTCCTATTACACACACACACAGTCAGTGCTGGGACACTCTGTCCTGTTACACACACACAGTCAGTGCTGGGACACTCTGTCCTGTTACACACACACAGTCAGTGCTGCAACACTCAGTCCTGTTATACACACACAGTCAGTGCTGGGACACTCAGTCCTGTTACACACACACAGTCAGTGCTCGGACACTCAGTCCTGTTACACACACAGTCAGTGCTGGGATACTCAGTCCTGTTATACACACACAGTCAGTTCTGGGACACTCAGTCCTGTTACACACACACAGTCAGTGCTGGGACACTCAGTCCTGTTATACACACACAGTCAGTGCTGGGACACTCAGTCCTGTTACAAACACACAGTCAGTGCTGGGACACTCAGTCCTGTTATACACACACAGTCAGTGCTGGGACACTCCGTCCTGTTGTACACACACAGTCAGTGCTGGGACATTCCGTTCTGTTATACACAGACAGTCAGTGCTGGGACACTCAGTCCTGTTACACACACACAGTCAGTGCTGGGACACTGTCCTGTTATACACACACAGTCAGTGCTGGGACACTCAGTCCTTTTATACACAAACAGTCAGTGCTGGGACAGTCAGTCCTATTACAAACACACAGTCAGTGCTGGGACACTCAGTCCTGTTATACAAACACAGTCAGTGCTGGGACACTCAGTCCTGTTATACACACACAGTCAGTGCTGGGACACTCAGTCCTGTTATACACACAGTCAGTGCTGGGACAATCAGTCCTGTTACACACACACAGTCAGTGCTGGGACATTGTCCTGTTATACACACAGAGTCAGTGCTGGTACAATCAGTCCTTTTATACACACACAGTCAGTGCTGGGAGAGTCAGTCCTGTTACAAATACACAGTCAGTGCTGGGACACTCAGTCCTGTTATACAATCACAGTCAGTGCTGGGACACTGAGTCCTGTTTTACACACACAGTCAGTGCTGGGACACTCAGTCCTGTTATACACACACAGTCAGTGCTGGGACACTCAGTCCTGTTATACACACACAGTCAGTGTTGGGAATCTCAGTCCTGTTATACACACACAATGTCAGTGCTGGGACACTCAGTCCTGTTATACAAACAGTCATTGCTGGGACACTCAGTCCTGTTACACACACAGTCAGTGCTGGGACACTCAGTCCTGTTACACACACACAGTTAGTGCTGGGACACTCAGTCCTGTTACACACACAAAGTCAGTGCTGGGACAGTCAGTCCTGTTACACACACACAGTCAGTGCAGGGACACTCAGTCCTGTTATACACACACAGTCAGTGCTGGGACAGTCAGTCCTGTTACAAACACACAGCCAGTGCTGGGACACTCAGCCTGTTATACAAACACAGTCAGTGCTGGGACACTCAGGACTGTAATACACACACTGTCAGTGCTGGCACACTCTGTCCTGTTTTACACGCATAGTCAGTGCTGGGACACTCAGTCCTGTTACACTCACACAGTCAGTGTTGGGACACTCAGTCATGTTACACACAGACAGTCAGTGCAGGGACACTCAGTCCTGTTATACACACACAGTCAGTGTTGGGACACTCAGTCCTGTTATACACACACAGTCAGTGCTGGGACACTCAGTCCTGTGATATACACACGGTCAGTGCTCGTACACTCAGTCCTGTTACACACACACAGTCAGTGCAGCGACACTCAGTCCTATTACACACACACACAGTCAGTGCTGGGACACTCTGTCCTGTTACACACACACAGTCAGTGCTGGGACACTCTGTCCTGTTACACACACACAGTCAGTGCTGCAACACTCAGTCCTGTTATACACACACAGTCAGTGCTGGGACACTCAGTCCTGTTACACACACACAGTCAGTGCTCGGACACTCAGTCCTGTTACACACACAGTCAGTGCTGGGATACTCAGTCCTGTTATACACACACAGTCAGTTCTGGGACACTCAGTCCTGTTACACACACACAGTCAGTGCTGGGACACTCAGTCCTGTTATACACACACAGTCAGTGCTGGGACACTCAGTCCTGTTACAAACACACAGTCAGTGCTGGGACACTCAGTCCTGTTATACACACACAGTCAGTGCTGGGACACTCCGTCCTGTTGTACACACACAGTCAGTGCTGGGACATTCCGTTCTGTTATACACAGACAGTCAGTGCTGGGACACTCAGTCCTGTTACACACACACAGTCAGTGCTGGGACACTGTCCTGTTATACACACACAGTCAGTGCTGGGACACTCAGTCCTTTTATACACAAACAGTCAGTGCTGGGACAGTCAGTCCTATTACAAACACACAGTCAGTGCTGGGACACTCAGTCCTGTTATACAAACACAGTCAGTGCTGGGACACTCAGTCCTGTTATACACACACAGTCAGTGCTGGGACACTCAGTCCTGTTATACACACGCAGTCAGTGCTGGGACACTCAGTCCTGTTATACACACACAGTCAGTGATGGGAAACTCAGTCCTGTTATACACACACAGTCAGTGCTGGGACACTCTGTCCAGTTATACACACACAGTCAGTGCTGGGACACTCTGTCCAGTTATACACACACAGTCAGTGCTGGGACACTCAGTCCTGTTACACACACACAGTCAGTGCTGGGACACTCAGTCCTGTTATACACACATAGTCAGTGCTGGGACACTCAGTCCTGTTATACACACACAGTCAGTGCTGGGACACTCAGTCCTGTTACACACACACAGTCAGTGCTGGGACACTCAGTCCTGTTATACACACACAGTCAGTGCTGGGACACTCAGTCCTGTTATACACACACAGTCAATGCTGGGACACTCAGTCCTGTTATACACACACAGTCAGTGCTGGGACACTCAGTCCTGTTACACAGACACAGACAGTGCTGGGACACTCAGTCCTGTTATACACACACAGTCAGTGCTTGGACATTGTGTCCTGTTACACACACACAGTCAGTGCTGGGACACTCAGTCCTGTTATACACACATAGTCAGTGCTGGGACACTCAGTCCTGTTTTACACACACAGTCAGTGCTGGGACACTCAGTACTGTTACACACACACAGTCAGTGCTGGGACACTCAGTCCTTTTATACACACACAGTCAGTGCTGGGACACTCAGTCCTGTTATACACACAGAGTCAGTGCTGGGACACTCAGTCCTTTTATACACACACAGTCAGTGCTGGGACACTCAATCCTGTTACACACACACAGTCAATGCTGGGACACTCAATCCTGTTATACACACACAGTCAGTGCTGCGACACTCAGTCCGATTATACACAAACAGTTAGTGCTGGGACACTCAGTCCTGTTACACACACACAGTCAGTGCTGGGACACTCAGTCCTGTTATACACACGTAGTCAGTGCTGCGACACTCAGTCCTGTTATACACACACAGTCAGTGCTGGGACACTCTGTCCTGTTATACACACACAGTCAGTGCTGGGACACTCAGTCCTTTTATACACACACAGTCAGTGCTGGGACAGTCAGTCCTGTTACAAACACGCAGTCAGTGCTGGGACACGCAGTCCTGTTACACACACAGTCAGTGTTGGGACACTCAGTCATGTTATACACACACAGTCAGTGCTGGGACACTCAGTGCTGTGATACACACACGGTCCGTGCTCGGACACTCAGTCCTGTTACACACACACAGTCAGTGCAGCGACACTCAGTCCTATTACACACACACACAGTCAGTGCTGGGACACTCTGTCCTGTTACACACACACAGTCAGTGCTGCAACACTCAGTCCTGTTATACACACACAGTCAGTGCTGGGACTCTCAGTCCTGTTACACACACACAGTCAGTGCTGGGACACGCAGTCCTGTTAGACACACAGTCAGTGCTGGGACACTCAGTCCTGCTACACACACACAGTCTGTACTGGGACACACAGTCCTGTTACAGACACACAGCCAGTGCTGGGACACACAGTCCTCTTTCACACACACAGTCACTGTTGGGACACTCAGTCCTGTTATACACACAGTCAGTGCTGGGACACTCAGTCCTGTTATACACAGACAGTCAGTGCAGGGACAATCAGTCCTGTTACACACACACAGTCAGTGCTGAGACACTCAGTCCTGTTATACACACACAGTCAGTACTGGGACACTCAGTACTGTTATACACACACAGTCAGTGCTGGGATACTCAGTCCTGTTATACACACACAGTCAGTGCTGGGACATTCAGTCCTCTTATACACACACAGTCAGTGCTGGGAAACTCAGTCCTGTTATACACACACAGTCAGTGCTGGGACACTCAGTCCTGTAATACACACACACAGTCAGTGCGGGGACACTCAGTCCTGTAATACACACAGTCAGTGCTGGGACACTCAGTCCTGTTACACACACAGTCAGTGCTTGGACAGTCAGTCCTGTTACACACACACAGTCTTGCTGGGACACACAGTCCTGTTATACACACACAGTCAGTGCTGGGACAGTCAGTCCTGTTATACACACACAGTGAGTGCTGGGACACTCAGTCCTGTTATACACACACAGTCAGTGCTTGGACACTCAGTCCTGTTATACACAAACTTTCAGTGCGGGGACACTCAGTCCTGTTATACACACACAGACAGTGCTGGTACACTCAGTCCTGTTATACACACACAATCAGTGCTGGGACACTCAGTCCTGTTGTACACACACAGTCAGTGCTGGGACACTCAGTCCTGTTATACACACTCAGTCAGTCCTGGGACAGTCAGTGCTGTTACACACAGACAGTCTGTGCAGTGACACTCAGTTCTGTTATACACATAGAGTCAGTGCTGGGACACTCAGTCCTGTTACACACACACAGTCAGTGCTGGGTCTCTCAGTCCTGTTATACACACACAGTCAGAGCTGGGACAATCAGTCCTGTTATAGTCACACAGTCAGTGCTGTAAAACACAGTCCTGTTATACACACAGTCATTGCTGGGACCCTCAGTCCTGTTACGCGCACAGTCCGTGCTGGGACACTCAGTCCCGTTACACACACACAGTCAGTGCTGGGACACTGTCCTGTTATACACACACAGTCAGTGCTGGGACACTCAGTCCTGTTATACACACACAGTCAGTGCTGGGACACTCAGTCCTGTTATACACACACAGTCATTGCTGGGACCCTCAGTCCTGTTACGCACACAGTCAGTGCTGGGACAATCAGTCCTGTTACACACACACAGTCAGTGCTGGGACATTGTCCTGTTATACACACAGAGTCAGTGCTGGTACACTCAGTCCTTTTATACACACACAGTCAGTGCTGGGAGAGGCAGTCCTGTTACAAATACACAGTCAGTGCTGGGACACTCAGTCCTGTTATACAAACACAGTCAGTGCTGGGACACTGAGTCCTGTTTTACACACACAGTCAGTGCTGGGACACTCAGTCCTGTTATACACACACAGTCAGTGCTGGGACACTCAGTCCTGTTATACACACACAGTCAGTGTTGGGAATCTCAGTCCTGTTATACACACACAATGTCAGTGCTGGGACACTCAGTCCTGTTATACAAACAGTCATTGCTGGGACACTCAGTCCTGTTACACACACAGTCAGTGCTGGGACACTCAGTCCTGTTACACACACACAGTTAGTGCTGGGACACTCAGTCCTGTTACACACACAAAGTCAGTGCTGGGACAGTCAGTCCTGTTACAAACACACAGTCAGTGCTGGGACACTCAGTCCTGTTACACACACACAGTCAGTGCTGGGACACTCAGTCCTGTTACACACACACAGTCAGTGCAGGGACACTCAGTCCTGTTATACACACACAGTCAGTGTTGGGACACTCAGTCCTGTTATACACACACAGTCAGTGCTGGGACACTCAGTCCTGTGATATACACACGGTCAGTGCTCGGACACTCAGTCCTGTTACACACACACAGTCAGTGCAGCGACACTCAGTCCTATTACACACACACACAGTCAGTGCTGGGACACTCTGTCCTGTTACACACACACAGTCAGTGCTGGGACAATCAGTCCTGTTACACACACACAGTCAGTGCTGGGACATTGTCCTGTTATACACACAGAGTCAGTGCTGGTACACTCAGTCCTTTTATACACACACAGTCAGTGCTGGGAGAGTCAGTCCTGTTACAAATACACAGTCAGTGCTGGGACACTCAGTCCTGTTATACAAACACAGTCAGTGCTGGGACACTCAGGCCTGTAATACACACACTGTCAGTGCTGGCACACTCTGTCCTGTTTTACACGCATAGTCAGTGCTGGGACACTCAGTCCTGTTACACTCACACAGTCAGTGTTGGGACACTCAGTCCTGTTACACACAGACAGTCAGTGCAGGGACACTCAGTCCTGTTATACACACACAGTCAGTGCTGGGACACTTAGTCCTGTTACACACACACAGTCAGTGCTGTGACACTCAGTCCTGTTACACACACACAGTGAGTGCTGGGACACTCAGTCCTGTTACACACACACAGTCAGTGCAGGGACACTCAGTCCTGTTATACACACACAGTCAGTGTTGGGACACTCAGTCCTGTTATACACACACAGTCAGTGCTGGGACACTCAGTCCTGTGATATACACACGGTCAGTGCTCGGACACTCAGTCCTGTTACACACACACAGTCAGTGCAGCGACACTCAGTCCTATTACACACACACACAGTCAGTGCTGGGACACTCTGTCCTGTTACACACACACAGTCAGTGCTGCAACACTCAGTCCTGTTATACACACACAGTCAGTGCTGCGACACTCAGTCCTGTTACACACACACAGTCAGTGCTCGGACACTCAGTCCTGTTACACACACAGTCAGTTCTGGGACACTCAGTCCTGTTATACACACACAGTCAGTGCTGGGACACTCAGTCCTGTTACAAACACACAGTAAGTGCTGGGACACTCAGTCCTGTTATACACACACAGTCAGTGCTGGGACACTCCGTCCTGTTGTACACACACAGTCAGTGCTGGGACATTCCGTCCTGTTATACACACACAGTCAGTGCTGGGACACTCAGTCCTGTTACACACACACAGTCAGTGCTGGGACACTGTCCTGTTATACACACACAGTCAGTGCTGGGACACTCAGTCCTTTTATACACAAACAGTCAGTGCTGGGACATTCAGTCCTATTACAAACACACAGTCAGTGCTGGGACAGTCAGTCCTGTTATACAAACACAGTCAGTGCTGGGACACTCAGTCCTGTTATACACACACAGTCAGTGCTGGGACACTCAGTCCTGTTATACACACACAGTCAGTGCTGGGACACTCAGTCCTGTTATACACACACAGTCAGTGCTGGGACACTGAGTCCTGTTTTACACACACAGTCAGTGCTGGGACACTCAGTCCTGTTATACACACACAGTCAGTGCTGGGACACTCAGTCCTGTTATACACACACAGTCAGTGTTGGGAATCTCAGTCCTGTTATACACACACAATGTCAGTGCTGGGACACTCAGTCCTGTTATACAAACAGTCATTGCTGGGACACTCAGTCCTGTTACACACACAGTCAGTGCTGGGACACTCAGTCCTGTTACACACACACAGTTAGTGCTGGGACACTCAGTCCTGTTACACACACAAAGTCAGTGCTGGGACAGTCAGTCCTGTTACACACACACAGTCAGTGCTGGGACACTCAGTCCTGTTACACACACACAGTCAGTGCTGGGACACTCAGTCCTGTTACACACACACAGTCAGTGCAGGGACACTCAGTCCTGTTATACACACACAGTCAGTGTTGGGACACTCAGTCCTGTTATACACACACAGTCAGTGCTGGGACACTCAGTCCTGTGATATACACACGGTCAGTGCTCGGACACTCAGTCCTGTTACACACACACAGTCAGTGCAGCGAAACTCAGTCCTATTACACACACACACAGTCAGTGCTGGGACACTCTGTCCTGTTACACACACACAGTCAGTGCTGGGACAATCAGTCCTGTTACACACACACAGTCAGTGCTGGGACATTGTCCTGTTATACACACAGAGTCAGTGCTGGTACACTCAGTCCTTTTATACACACACAGTCAGTGCTGGGAGAGTCAGTCCTGTTACAAATACACAGTCAGTGCTGGGACACTCAGTCCTGTTATACAAACACAGTCAGTGCTGGGACACTCAGGCCTGTAATACACACACTGTCAGTGCTGGCACACTCTGTCCTGTTTTACACGCATAGTCAGTGCTGGGACACTCAGTCCTGTTACACTCACACAGTCAGTGTTGGGACACTCAGTCCTGTTACACACAGACAGTCAGTGCAGGGACACTCAGTCCTGTTATACACACACAGTCAGTGCTGGGACACTTAGTCCTGTTACACACACACAGTCAGTGCTGGGACACTCAGTCCTGTTACACACACACAGTCAGTGCTGGGACACTCAGTCCTGTTACACACACACAGTCAGTGCAGGGACACTCAGTCCTGTTATACACACACAGTCAGTGTTGGGACACTCAGTCCTGTTATACACACACAGTCAGTGCTGGGACACTCAGTCCTGTGATATACACACGGTCAGTGCTCGGACACTCAGTCCTGTTACACACACACAGTCAGTGCAGCGACACTCAGTCCTATTACACACACACACAGTCAGTGCTGGGACACTCTGTCCTGTTACACACACACAGTCAGTGCTGCAACACTCAGTCCTGTTATACACACACAGTCAGTGCTGCGACACTCAGTCCTGTTACACACACACAGTCAGTGCTCGGACACTCAGTCCTGTTACACACACAGTCAGTTCTGGGACACTCAGTCCTGTTATACACACACAGTCAGTGCTGGGACACTCAGTCCTGTTACAAACACACAGTCAGTGCTGGGACACTCAGTCCTGTTATACACACACAGTCAGTGCTGGGACACTCCGTCCTGTTGTACACACACAGTCAGTGCTGGGACATTCCGTCCTGTTATACACACACAGTCAGTGCTGGGACACTCAGTCCTGTTACACACACACAGTCAGTGCTGGGACACTGTCCTGTTATACACACACAGTCAGTGCTGGGACACTCAGTCCTTTTATACACAAACAGTCAGTGCTGGGACAGTCAGTCCTATTACAAACACACAGTCAGTGCTGGGACAGTCAGTCCTGTTATACAAACACAGTCAGTGCTGGGACACTCAGTCCTGTTATACACACACAGTCAGTGCTGGGACACTCAGTCCTGTTATACACACACAGTCAGTGCTGGGACACTCAGTCCTGTTATACACACACAGTCAGTGATGGGAAACTCAGTCCTGTTATACACACACAGTCAGTGCTGGGACACTCTGTCCAGTTATACACACACAGTCAGTGCTGGGACACTCTGTCCAGTTATACACACACAGTCAGTGCTGGGACACTCAGTCCTGTTACACACACACAGTCAGTGCTGGGACACTCAGTCCTGTTATACACACATAGTCAGTGCTGGGACACTCAGTCCTGTTATACACACACAGTCAGTGCTGGGACACTCAGTCCTGTTACACACACACAGTCAGTGCTGGGACACTCAGTCCTGTTATACACACACAGTCAGTGCTGGGACACTCAGTCCTGTTATACACACACAGTCAATGCTGGGACACTCAGTCCTGTTATACACACACAGTCAGTGCTGGGACACTCAGTCCTGTTACACAGACACAGACAGTGCTGGGACACTCAGTCCTGTTATACACACACAGTCAGTGCTTGGACATTGTGTCCTGTTACACACACACAGTCAGTGCTGGGACACTCAGTCCTGTTATACACACATAGTCAGTGCTGGGACACTCAGTCCTGTTTTACACACACAGTCAGTGCTGGGACACTCAGTACTGTTACACACACACAGTCAGTGCTGGGACACTCAGTCCTGTTATACACACAGAGTCAGTGCTGGGACACTCAGTCCTTTTATACACACACAGTCAGTGCTGGGACACTCAATCCTGTTACACACACACAGTCAATGCTGGGACACTCAATCCTGTTATACACACACAGTCAGTGCTGCGACACTCAGTCCTATTATACACAAACAGTTAGTGCTGGGACACTCAGTCCTGTTACACACGCACAGTCAGTGCTGGGACACTCAGTCCTGTTATACACACGTAGTCAGTGCTGCGACACTCAGTCCTGTTATACACACACAGTCAGTGCTGGGACACTCTGTCCTGTTATACACACACAGTCAGTGCTGGGACATTCAGTCCTGTTATACACACATAGTCAGTGCTGCGACACTCCGTCCTGTTATACACACACAGTCAGTGCTGGGACACTCAGTCCTGTTATACACACACAGTCAGTGCTGGGACACTCAGTCCTGTTATACACACATAGTCAGTGCTGCGACACTCAGTCCTGTTGCTCACACACAGTGAGTGCTGGGACAATCAGTCCTGTTATACACACATAGTCATTGCTGCGGCACTCAGTAATGTTATGCACACACAGTCAGTGCCAGGACACCCAGTCCTGTTAGACACACACAATCAGTGCTGGGACACTCAGTCCTTTTATACACACACAGTCAGTGCTGGGACACTCAGTCCTGTTATACACACACAGTCAGTGTTGGGACACTCAGTCCTGTTATACACACACAGTCAGTGCTGGGACACTCAGTCCTGTGATACACACACGGTCAGTGCTCGGACACTCAGTCCTGTTACACACACACAGTCAGTGCAGCGACACTCAGTCCTATTACACACACACACAGTCAGTGCTGGGACACTCTGTCCTGTTACACACACACAGTCAGTGCTGCAACACTCAGTCCTGTTATACACACACAGTCAGTGCTGGGACACTCAGTCCTGTTACACACACACAGTCAGTGCTCGGACACTCAGTCCTGTTACACACACAGTCAGTGCTGGGACTCTCAGGCCTGTTACACACACAGTCAGTGCTGGGATACTCAGTCCTGTTACACACACAGTCAGTGCTGGGACACTCAGTCCTGTTATACACACACAGTCAGTTCTGGGATACACAGCCCTGTTATACACACACAGTCAGTGCTGAGACACTCAGTACTGTTAAACACACACAGTCAGTGCTGGGACACTCAGTCCTGTTATACACACACAGTCAGTGCTGGGACACTCAGACCTGATATACACACACAGTCAGTGCTGGGACACTCAGTCCTGTTACACACACACAGTCAGTGCTGGGACACTCAGTCCTCTTATACACACACAGTCAGAGCTCGGACTCTCAGTCCTGTTACACACACAGTCAGTGCAGGGACTATCAGTCCTGTTACACACACATTCAGTGCTGGGATACTCAGTCCTGTTATACACACATAGTCAGTGCTGGGACACTCAGTCCTGTTACTCACACACAGTCAGAGCAGGGACACTCAGTCCTGTTATACACACACAGTCAGTGCTGGGACCCTCAGTCCTGTTATACACACACAGTCAGTGCTGGGACACTCAGTCCTGTTACACACACAGTCAGTGCTGGGACAGTCAGTCCTGTTATACACACACAGTCAGTGCTGGGACATTCAGTCCTGTTATACACACACAGTCAGTGCAGGGACACTCTGTCCTGTTATACACACACAGTCAGTGCTGGGACACTCTGTCCAGTTATACACACACAGTCAGTGCTGGGACACTCAGTCCTGTTATACACACACAGTCAGTGCTGGGACACTCAGTCCTTTTTCACACACACAGTCAGTGCTGGGACACTCAGTCCTTTTATACACACACAGTCAGTGCTGGGACACTCAGTCCTGTTACACACACACAGTCAGTGCTGGGACACTCAGTCCTGTTATACTCACACAGTCAGTGCTTGGACACTCAGTCCTGTTATACACACACAGTCAGTGCTGGGTCACTCATTCCTGTTATACACACACAGTCAGTGCTGGGATTCTCAGTCCTGTTATACACACACAGTCACTGCTGGGACACTCTGTCCAGTTATACACACACAGTCAGTGCTGGGACACTCAGTCCTGTTATACACACGCAGCCTGTGCTGGGACACTCAGTCCTGTTATACACACACAGTCAGTGCTTGACACTCAGTCCTGTTATACACACATAGTCAGTGCTGCGACACTCTGTCCTATTATACACAAACAGTTAGTGCTGGGACACTCAGTCCTGTTACACACACACAGTCAGTGCTGGGACACTCAGTCCTGTTATACACACGTAGTCAGTGCTGCGACACTCAGTCCTGTTATACACACACAGTCAGTGCTGGGACACTCAGTCCTGTTATACACACACAGTCAGTGCTGGGACACTCAGTCCTGTTATACACACATAGTCAGTGCTGCGACACTCAGTCCTGTTATACACACACAGTCAGTGCTGGGACACTCAGTCCTGTTATACACACACAGTCAGTGCTGGGACACTCAGTCCTGTTATACACACATAGTCAGTGCTGCGACACTCAGTCCTGTTGCTCACACACAGTGAGTGCTGGGACAATCAGTCCTGTTATACACACATAGTCATTGCTGCGGCACTCAGTAATGTTATACACACACAGTCAGTTCTAGGACACCCAGTCCTGTTAGACACACACAATCAGTGCTGGGACACTCAGTCCTTTTATACACACACAGTCAGTGCTGGGACACTCAGTCCTGTTATACACACACAGTCAGTGTTGGGACACTCAGTCCTGTTATACACACACAGTCAGTGCTGGGACACTCAGTCCTGTGATACACACACGGTCAGTGCTCGGACACTCAGTCCTGTTACACACACACAGTCAGTGCAGCGACACTCAGTCCTATTACACACACACACAGTCAGTGCTGGGACACTCTGTCCTGTTACACACACACAGTCAGTGCTGCAACACTCAGTCCTGTTATACACACACAGTCAGTGCTGGGACACTCAGTCCTGTTACACACACACAGTCAGTGCTCGGACACTCAGTCCTGTTACACACACAGTCAGTGCTGGGACTCTCAGGCCTGTTACACACACAGTCAGTGCTGGGATACTCAGTCCTGTTACACACACAGTCAGTGCTGGGACACTCAGTCCTGTTATACACACACAGTCAGTTCTGGGATACACAGCCCTGTTATACACACACAGTCAGTGCTGAGACACTCAGTACTGTTAAACACACACAGTCAGTGCTGGGACACTCAGTCCTGTTATACACACACAGTCAGTGCTGGGACACTCAGACCTGATATACACACACAGTCAGTGCTGGGACACTCAGCCCTGTTACATACACACAGTCAGTGCTGGGACACTCAGTCCTGTTATACACACACAGTCAGAGCTCGGACTCTCAGTCCTGTTACACACACAGTCAGTGCAGGGACTATCAGTCCTGTTACACACACATTCAGTGCTGGGATACTCAGTCCTGTTATACACACATAGTCAGTGCTGGGACACTCAGTCCTGTTACTCACACACAGTCAGAGCAGGGACACTCAGTCCTGTTATACACACACAGTCAGTGCTGGGACACTCAGTCCTGTTATACACACACAGTCAGTGCTGGGACACTCAGTCCTGTTACACACACAGTCAGTGCTGGGACACTCAGTCCTGTTATACACACACAGTCAGTGCTGGGACACTCAGTCCTGTTATACCCACACTGTCAGTGCTGGGACACTCAGTCCTGTTATACACACAGTCAGTGCTGGGACACTCAGTCCTGTTACACACACGCAGTCAGTGCTGAGACACTCAGTCCTGTTACACACACACAGTCAGTGCTTGGACACTCAATCCTGTTACACACACACATTCAGTGCTGGGACTGTCCGTCCTGTTATACACACACAATCATTGCTGGGACACTCAGTCCTGTTACACACACACAGTCAGTGCTTGGACTGTCAGTCCTGTTATACACACACAGTCAGTGCTGGGACACTCAGTCCTGTTATACACACACAGTCAGTGCTGGGACACTCAGTCCTGTTATACACACACAGTCAGTGCTGGGACACTCAGTCCTGTTACACACACGCAGTCAGTGCTGAGACACTCAGTCCTGTTATACACACACAGTCAATGCTGGGACACTCATTCCTGTTACACACACACAGTCAGTGCTGTGACACTCAGTCCTATTATACACACACAGTCAGTGCTGAGACACTCAGTCCTGTTATACACACACAGTCAGTGCCGGGACACTCAGTCCTGTTACACACACACAGTCAGTGCTGGGACACTCAGTCCTGTTATACACACACAGTCAGTGCTGGGACACTCAGTCCTTTTACACACACACAGTCAGTGCTGGGTCAATCAGTCCTGTTACACACACAGTCTGTGCTGGGACACTCAGTCCTGTTATACACATACAGTCAGTGCTGGGACACTCAGTCCTTTTATACACACACAGTCAGTGCTGGGACACTCAGTCCTGTTATACACACAGTCAGTGCTGGGACACTCAGTCCTGTTATACACACACAGTCAGCGCTGGGACACTCAGTCCTGTTACACACACACAGTCAGTACTTGGACACTCAATCCTGTTACACACACACAGTCAGTGCTGGGACTATCAGTCCTGTTATACACACACAGTCAGTGCTTGGACACTCAGTCCTGTTACACACACACAGTCAGTGCTGGGACTGTCAGTCCTGTTATACACACATAGTCAGTGCTGGGACACTCAGTCCTTTTATACACACACAGTCAGTGCTGGGACACTCAGTCCTGTTAGACACACACAGTCAGTGCTGGGACACTCAGTCCTGTTACACACACACAGTCAGTGCTGTGACACTCAGTCCTGTTATACACACACAGTCAGTGCTGGGACACTCAGTCCTGTTACACACACACAGTCAGTGCTGGGACACTCAGTCCTGTTACACACACACAGTCAGTGCTGTGACACTCAGTCCTGTTATACACACACAGTCAGTGCTGGGACACTCAGTCCTGTTAGACAGACACACAGTCAGTGCTGGGACACTCAGTCCTGTTATACACACACATTCAGTGTATTCCAAAGTGTAGCAGCACCTTTGGTCTCTATTTACTGTACCTGTCCAAAGAGTGTTTGACGTGTACAGTGTAGAGGGAGCTTTACTCTGTATCTAACCCCGTGCTGTACCTGTCCTGGAAATGTTTGATGGGGACAGTTTAGAGGGAGCTTTACTCTGTATCTAACCCCGTGCTGTACCTGTCCTGGGAGTGTTTGATGGGGACAGTGTAGAGGGAGATTTACTCTGTATCTAACCCCGTGCTGTACCTGTCCTGGGAGTGTTTGATGGGGACAGTGTAGAGGGAGCTTTTCTCTGTATCTAACCCCATGCTGTACCTGTCCTGGGAGTGTTTGATGGGGACAGTGTCGAGGGAGCTTTACTCTGTATCTAACCCCGTGCTGTACCTGTCCTGGGAGTGTTTGATGGGGACGGTGTAGAGGGTGCTTTACTCTGTATCTAACCCCGTGCTTTACCTGTCCTGGGAATGTTTGATGGGGACAGTGTACAGGGAGCTTTACTCTGTATCTAATCCCGTGCTGTACCTGTCCTGGGAGTGTTTGATGGGGATGGTGTAGAGGGAGCTTTACTCTGTATCTAACCCCGTGCTGTACCTGTCCTGGGAGTGTTTGATGGGGACAGTGTAGAGGTAGCTTTACTCTGTATCTAACCCCGTGCTTTACCTGTCCTGGGAGTGTTTGATGGGGACGGTGTAGAGGGAGCTTTACTCTGTATCTAACCCCGTGCTGTACCTGTCCTGGGAATGTTTGATGGGGACGGTGTAGAGGGAGCTTTACTCTGTATCTAACCCCGTGCTGTACCTGCCCTGGGAGTGTTTGATGGGGACGGTGTAGAGGGAACTTTACTCTGTATCTAACCACGTGCTGTACCTTTCGTGGGAGTGTTTCATGGGGACATTGTAGAGGGAGCTTTACTCTGTATCTAACCCCGTTCTGTACCTGTCGTGGGAGTGTTTGATGGGGACAGTGTAGAGGGAGCTTTACTCTGTATCTAACCCCGTTCTGTACCTGTCCTGGGAGTGTTTGATGGGGACAGTATAGAGGGAGCTTTACTCTGTATCTAACCCCGTGCTGTACCTGTCCTGGGAGTGTTTGATGGGGACAGTGTAGAGGGAGCTTTACTCTGTATCTAACCCCGTGCTGTACCTGTCCTGGGAGTGTTTGATGGGGACGGTGTAGAGGGAACTTTACTCTGTATCTAACCACGTGCTGTACCTGTCCTGGGAGTGTTTGATGGCTACTCTCTCTCTCTCTCTGCCTCTAGTTCCCTCTCTCTGCCTCTCTCTGTCTCCCTCTGTCTCTCCCTCGTTCTGACTCTCTCTTTCTCTCTTTCTCGCTGTCTCTCCCTCCATCTCTCATTCACACTTTCCCGCTCTCTTTCTATCTCTATCCCTCTATCTCCCTGTCACTCTCACTCTCTTTGCCTCTTTCTCCCTCTCTCTATCTCTTTCTTTCTCTCTATCAAACTTTCCTTCTGTCTCCCTCTCTCTCTCTCTCTCTGTCTCCCTTCCTTTCTCTCTCTCTGCCTGTTTCTCTCTCTCTGTCTCGCTCTCTCTCTCTCTTCTGGTTCTCCCTCTCTCTTTCTCTCTTCTCTATCTCTGTCTCTCTCTCTGTCTCCCTCTCTATCTCTCTATACCTCTCTCCCTCTCTCTCATTCTCTGCGTCTCTCCCTTCCTCTTACCCACTCTGTCTTTCACTCTCTCTGTCTCTCCCTCTCTCTCTCTGTCCTATATCCCTCTCTCCCTCTGTCTCTCTGTCTCCCTATATTTATCTCCCCCTCTTTTTCTCTGTCCCTCTCCCTCTCTCTCTCTCTTTGTCTATCCCTGTCTCCCTCTCTCTCTCTCTGTCTGTCTCTCTCTGCCTGTCTCTCTCTCTCTCTGCCTGTTTCTTTCTCTGTCCCTCTCTCCCACTCCGTCCCTCTCTCATTTTGTCTGTCTCTCTATCCCTCTCTCTCTTTCTCGCCCTCTCTCATTTTCCCCCCCACTCTCTCTCTATCTCTTTCTCCCTTTCCGTCTCTTTCTTTCTCACGCTCTCTCTCTTTCTCCCTCTCTGTCTCTTTCTTTCTCTCTCCCTCACTCTTTCTCTTTCTGTCTCTTCCTCTCTGTCTGTCTGTCTGTCTCTCTCTCTCTCTGTCACTCCCTCACTCTGTCTCTCTCTTCCTCTATATTTGTCTCTCTTTCTCTATCTGTCTCTCGCTCTCTCTATGCCCCTGTCTCTCTATCCCTGTCTATCTCTCCCTCTCTCTCTCCTTGTCTCTCTCTCTATCTCTGTCTCTCTCTCTGCCTCTAGTTCCCTGTCTCTGCCTCTCTCTGTCTCTCTCTGTCTCTCCCTCGTTCTGACTCTCTCTTTCTCTCCCTCGTTCTGACTCTCTTTCTCTCTCTCGCTGTCTCTCCTTCCATCTCTCGTTCTCACTTTCCCGCTCTCTTTCTATCTCTATCCCTCTGCCTCCCTGTCACTCTCTCTATCTCTCTGCCTCTTTCTCCCTCTCTCTATCTTTCTTTCTCTCTATCAAACTTTCCTTCTGTCTCCCTCTCTCTCTCTCTCTCTCTGTCTCCCTCCCTTTCTCTCTCTCTGCCTGTTTCTCTCTCTCTGTCTCGCTCTCTCTCTCTCTTCTGGTTCTCCCTCTCTGTTTCTCTCTTCTCTCTCTCTGTCTCTCTCTCTGTCTCCCTCTCTATCTCTCTATACCTCTCTCCCTCTCTATCATTCTCTCCGTCTCTCCCTCCCTCTCTCCCACTCTGTCTCTCACCCTCTCTTTCTCTCCCTCTCTCTCTCTATGTCCTATATCCCTCTCTCCCTCTGTCTCTCTGTCTCCCTATATTTATCCCCCCCTCTTTCTCACTGTCCCTCTCCGTCTCTCTCTCTTTGTCTATCCCTGTCTCCCTCTCTCTCTCTCTCTGTCTCTCTCTGCCTGTTTCTTTCTCTGTCTCTCTCTCCCGCTCTCTCCCCCTCTCTCTTTGTCTGTCTCTCTATCCCTCTCTCTCTTTCTCTCCCTCTCTCATTCTCCCCCCTCTCTCTCTCTCTCTGCCTCCCTCTCCTTCTGTGTCTTTTCCACTCCATCCGTCTCTCCGTCCCTCTTGCTCTGTCTCTCTATCCCTCCCTCCCCCTGTCTCCATGTCTCTCCCTCTCCCTGAATCTCTCTTTTTCTCTCTCTGTATCTCCCTCTCTGTCTCTCCCTCTCAATCTGTCTTCCACTCTCTCTCTCTATCTCTCCCTCTCTATCTCTCTCTCTCTCTGTGTCTCTCTATCCCTCTCTCCCTCTGTCTCTCCCTCTCTCTCTCTCTCTTTCCCTTTCTGTTTCTCATATGACCTGTGGTTTTAACAGTAACTGCCGAAATCTCCTCTGCCCCCCCTCTTGCGTCGCTTGCTAAATAAACGTTCCGATTTCGACATTGAACACAAGACTCTCTCGGCGAGAGCTCACTCCAGCCCTCCAACCCCGAGTGACTCTCCTCACACACGCCTAGGCCTCAGTTCCCTCATCAGCTGCCCCTCCCCTCCCTATCACTGAGGGCCCTGCTCACCCTCCCTCACTCCATTCGGAGGCCGAGGGCTCAGACTCCAATTAAAGAACCTCTTCAATCGTCTGCCTCTCATTGTCATCTTCATGTCCTGTCTCCAAATCCCGCCCAGGACTCAACCAAACACGAACATGTCTGTAACCTCCTCCAGCCCCCTACACCCCTCCCTATCTCTGTAACCTCCTCCAGCCCCCTACACCCCCTCCCTATCTCTGTAACCTCCTCCAGCCCCCTACACCCCTCCCTATCTCTGTAACCTCCTCCAGCCCCCTACACCCCTCCCTATCTCTGTAACCTCCTCCAGCCCCCTACACCCCTCCCTATCTCTGTAACCTCCTCCAGCCCCCTACACCCCTCCCTATCTCTGTAACCTCCTCCAGCCCCCTACACCCCTCCCTATCTCTGTAACCTCCTCCAGCCCCCTACACCCCTCCCTATCTCTGTAACCTCCTCCAGCTCCCTACACCCCTCCCTATCTCTGTAACCTCCTCCAGCCCCCTACACCCCTCCCTATCTCTGTAACCTCCTCCAGCCCCCTACAACCCTCCCTCTCTCTATAACCTCCTAAAGCCCCTACACCCCTCCCTATCTCTGTAACCTCCTCCATCCCCTACACACCTCCCTATCTCTGTAACCTCCTCCAGCCCCTACACCCCTCCCTATCTCTGTAACCTGCTCCAGCCCCTACACCCCTCCCTATCTCTGTAACCTCCTCCAGCCCCTACACCCCTCCCTATCTCTGTAACCTGCTCCAGCCCCTACACCCCTCCCTATCTCTGTAATCTCCTCCAGCCCCTACACGCCTCCCTATCTCTGTAACCTGCTCCAGCCCCCTACACCCCTCCCTATCTCTGTAACCTCCTCCAGCCCCCTACACCCCTCCCTATCTCTGTAACCTCCTCCAGCCCCACAACTCTCCCTATCTCTGTAACCTCCTCCAGCCTCTACAACCCTCCGAGATCTCTGCGTTCCTCCGATTCCGGTCTCTCGAGCCTCCCCCGATTCCCATCGCTCCACCATTGGCGGCCGGGCCTTCTGCTGCCTGGGGAGGGGTCCTAAACACTCGTATTCCCTCCCTCAACCTCTCCGTCACTCTCTCTCTGTCTCACTCTCTCCATTTCTCTTTCTCTCTTTCTCTCTCACTCTATGTCTCTCTCTCCATCTCTCTCTCTCTCTCTCTGCCAGTCTCTCTTTATCTCTCTCTCTCTCTCTGTGTCTCCCTCTCCATCTCTCTCTCTCTCCCTGCCACTCTCTCTTTATCTGTCTCTCTCTCTCTCTGTGTCTCCCTCTCCATCTCCCTCTCTCTCTCTGCCACTCTCTCTCTATCTCTCTCTCTTTCTGTGTCTCCCTCTCCATCTCTCTCTCTCTCTGCCACTCTCTCTCTATCTCTCTCTCTCTCTGTGTCTCCCTCTCTATCTCCCTCTCTCTCTCTGCCACTCTCTCTATCTCTCTCTCTCTCTCTCTCTCTGTGTCTCCCTCTCCATCTCCCTCTCTCACTCTGCCACTCTCTCTCTCTCTCTCTCTCTCTGTGTCTCCTTCTCCATCTCCCTCTCTCTCTCTGCCACTCTCTCTCTATCTCTCTCTCTGTGTCTCCCTCTCCATCTCTCTCTCTCTCGGCCACTCTCTCTCTATCTCTCTCTCTCTATCTCTCTGTGTCATCCCTCTCCATCTCCCTCTCTCTCTGCCACTCTCTCTCTATCTCTCTCTCTCTATCTCTCTGTGTCTCCCTCTCCATCTCCCTCTCTCTCTCTGCCACTCTCTCTCTCTTTCTCTCTCTCTCTCCTGTCTCTCTCTTTCCCCCCTCTCTCTGTCTCTCTATCTTTCTCTCCCTGTCTCTCTCCCTGTCTCTCTCTTTTCCCCTCTCTCTCTCTCTCTATCTTTCTCTCCCTGCTCTCTCTTCTCCTTTAATGCCCTTCCGAAAACCGTCCTTTCCAGATGTTCGATGCCTTTGAGCTCCCGGCCGGAGTCGAATTGTTTTCGTGTCTGTCCGCACTCGCTGAGGGATTGAGCGGGGCTGGTGAATCCGGGCCTCCCGGGTAGCGGGGAGTGACTCGAGACTTTCGGAAAGGCGAGCAGCCTCGACGGAGGAGATGGCGAGGGGGACCATTGGCCTTCAGGCTCGAGGGGACTCGAGTACGGGAGCGGAGATGTCTTCCTGCAGCTGTGCAGGGCCTCGGTGAGACCCTGCGCCCAGTGGGGTTCCACAGGGATCGGTGTTGGGCCCCTTGCTGTTGGCGGTATACATAAACGATTTACACTTGAGTGTAGGAGAGTTGATCCGTGAGTTCGTGGATGAGACGAAAATTGGTGGGGTGGTAAACAGTGAGGAGGATGGCCTTAGATTACAGGAGGGTATAGACGGGCTGGTCAGATGGGCCGATCAGTGGCAAATGGAATTTAATCCAGACAAGTGAGAGGTGATGCACTTGGGCAGGACAAACAAGGCACGGGAATACACGACGAATGGTAGGACCCTGGGAAGTACCGAGGATCAGAGGGACCTTGGCGTGCATGTCCACCGGTCCCTTAAGGTAGCGGGACAGGTAGATAAGGTGGGTAGGGAGGCATATTGGGATACTTGCCTTTATTAGCCGAGGCGTAGAATATAAGAGCAGGGAGGTTATGCTGGAACTGTATAAAACGCTGGTTAGGCCACAGCTAGAGTATTGCGTGCAGTTCTGGAATCCGCATTATAGGAAGGATGTGATTGCACTAGAGAGAGTGCAGA